>NW_005371748.1:21956-59523 GCF_000412655.1 Myotis brandtii
AGGCCTTCATCATCCTCCTATCTGTGTCAACAGGTAATGCATATATGCATATAAGTTCTTTGGTTCATCTCTTTCCACTCTCCCCTCCCTCTTCCCTCTGAGATTTTTCAGTCTATTCCATGTTTCCATGGCTCAGATTCTATTTAATTCACCTATTTATTTTGTTCTTTAGATACTATGTTCATTTATTTTGGTTTTTAGATTTAATTGTTGATAGAAATGTATTTATTGCCATTATTTTGTTCATATTTTTAAAATATTTTTATTGATTTCAGAGAGGAAGGGAGAGGGAGAGAGAGATAGAGACATCAATGATGACAGAGATTCACTGATCAGCTGCCTTCTGCATGCCCCTCACAGGGGACTGAACCCACAACCTGGGCATGTGCCCCTGATCTTAATCAAACCTGGAACCCTTCAGTCAGCAGGCCTACACTGTATCCACTGATCCAAACCGTTTAGGGCTTTGTTCATATTTTTTCCTTCTTCTCTCCCTCCTCCTCCTCCTCCTCCTCCTGGATGTGTGGAGTTGTAATCTTGTGTGGTCTGAATCTGTCTACCAGGTGCACTGGCTCTAGGCCTCCTGGAAGGAGCAAAGTCAGCCACTGCCTGAGGCCACCAAGAAGGAGCTGTAGGGGGATCTGCAGATGGCTGCTACATATATTGGGTTTGGAAGTGCTCAGGTGCTAGTGCCAGGTCTTGGGCCGGGAGAGGGGAATAGAAACATCAATGATGAGAGAGACTCATTAATTGGCTGCCTCCTGCATGCCCCACACAGGGGACCAAGCCCACAACCCCAGCATGTGCCCTGACCAGGTATCAAATTGTGACCTCCTGGTTATTAGGTTGATGTTCAACCACTGAGCCTCACTGGCCAGACTATATTTTAATTTTGGGTTCCATTTACACATGGCTAGAGTAAACAAATATACTCATTTTTGTGTATTGACCCATTATTTTGCTAAAATCATAAATTAATTTTAGGAGATTTTGAAGTCAGTTCTTTTGATTTTTTTTCATAGATTAATATGTCATGTGCAAGTAGGGACACCTGTGTCTTCCATTCACATTTGAATGTCTCTATGTATTTTTCTTGTCTTATTTCACTTGTTAAACAGTCAAGTACAATGTTGAATAGAAGTGGTAAGAGTGGACCTTTTTGACTTTGTCCCTATCTGAGGTAGAATCCTTTAACTTCCCACAATGAAGTATGATAGTAGCTACAGGAACCCCATGATCAGTTTGAGGAAATGCCCTTTTATCTCAAGTTCTCTAAGCATTTTTTGTTATGAATGAATGCTGTGCTTTGTCACACACTTTTTGTATCAATTTTTATGACCATGTGAATTTTCTTCTTTACACAGTTGACCTGTTGGAATCAATTGGTAAATTTTACAATGTTGAATCAGCTTACCCTAGCTGGTTGGGCTCAGTGGATAGAGCGTTGGCCTGCAGACTGAAGGGTCCCATGTTTGATTGTGTTCAAGGGCACATGCCGGGGTTGCAGGCTCTATCCGCAATAGGGCACGTGCAGGAAGCAGATGATCAATGATTCTCTCTCATCTTTGAGATTTCTATTTCTCTCTCCCTCTCCCTTCCTCTCTTAAACCAGTAAAAAATATTGAATCAGCTTTGAATTGTTGGGATAATTCCCACTTTGTCATGATGCTGTATTATTTTTCTTATATTGCTGGTAAGATTTGCTAATATTTTGTTAAGGATTTTAGTAAATATGTTAACAGATTTTGGTGTGTAGTTTACTATTTCTTTGTACTGACTGCACAAAGAATGCCAGTCTCATAAGAATGCATTGGACAATATGTATATGCCCTAATTAATTTCTGATATTGGTCACTTGTCTCTTTGCCAGTCTTGTTAGCATTTGATTAGTTTTATTGACCATTTCAAAGATTCAGCTGTTGGTATCATTCATTTTCTCTTTAATTTTTCTGTTTTGATTTCATTAATTTCTGTTCATCTTTATTTTTCATTCCTTTTGCTTGATATTGATTTTCCTTATCTAATTTTAAAAAATCTTTACTATTGAGAGTATTACTGATGTCTCACTTTCCCCCACCCCATATCACCCCTTCACCACATTCCTATCCCACCCCAGGCCTTCACCACCCTCCTCTCTGGGACCATAGCTAATGCATATAGGCATATAAGTTCTTTGGTTAATCACTTTCCACCCTCCCCTCCCCCTTTCCCTCTGAGGTTCATTAGTTTGTTCCATCTTTTCATGCCTCGGGTTCTATTTTATTCAACAGTTTATTTTGTTCTTTAGACTCTGTTTATTTTGATTTTTAGATTTAATGACAGACATGTATTTATTGTCATTTTTGTTTATATTTTGTATATCTTCTTCTTATACTTGTTTTTTCACTTCCTTTTCCTCCTCCTCCTCCTCCTCCTTCTCCTCTTCCTCATTCTCTTTCTCCTCCCTCTCCTCCTCCTGGATGTGTAAAGTTGTAATCTGGTGTGGTCTGAACCTGTCCACCTGGTGCACTGGCTCTAGGGCCTCCTAGGAGGAGCAAAGTCAGCCACTGCCTGAGGCCACCAAGCAGGAACTACAGGGGGATCTGCAGGTGGCTGCTGCTTGTATTGGGCTTGGAAGTGCCCAGGCAAAGACAAGCTGTGAAGCAAAGCAGGCTGGTGCTAGTGCCAGGTCTTGGGCCTTTTATTGATAGGTTTGGGGCATGCTGATGCCAGCTTCTGCTTTTTTGAGAGATTTTAGGAGAGTCTGAAGCCTGAGCCAGGACAAGCCATTCATATGGAAAGGCTGCTGGAAATAGTTTGGATGGGACTGCAATTTGGAGGGGGCAGGTTCTCAGGGAATCACCAGGGAAGAGCAAACTGTGTGAGCCACACTGATGGAACCTCAGATATGACTTTGAGGTAGCTATGAAATGTGAGAGGTCCCAGAACAGAAACAATGATTCCTCTCAGCAGCTCTGTCTGGAAGAAAGCCACCACAAGTTCCTGTCCTAAATGCCAGACAAGCCATTTCTTTCCCATATGTCCCTGGACCCCCTAATTCCACCACCTATGGCTGGAGCTCAGAGGAAGTGGGACCCTTTAAGTTCCTGTGCTGGTCCTTTAAGAGGAACAGCCAGGGTGTCCAGCTGCCTCCATGTCACTCAGTGATAATTGTTTCTGGTTTTTACAACCATAAGTTGTGAGGACTTCTCTTCCAGCTCTGTAAACCTGGGTTTGGGGTCTTGTGTGAGGCTGAGACCCTTTGCTTCTCACAGGAGGCCTCCACAGCTGAAATATCCCTCCTGATTAAGCAAAGGCCACATGTGGGTGTCGGACTGGCCTGTTCCATGCCTCCACCCATCCTACCAGTCTTGATATGCTTTCTTCTTTACCTCCCTAGTCTGGAATGATGGTTGTTCTCTATTTTAGTTGTATATTTCATGTGGTTGTGGGAAGCAGGGAGAACATGCATTTACCTATGCCTCCAAACTGGTTCTCACCCTTTTCCAATTTTTTTAAAGTGGAGGCTTATATTATTGATTTAAAGATCTTTATTCTTTTCTAATATATTAGCATTTAATGCTATACATTTCCCTCTAAGCACTGCTCTAGCTGCATCTCACAAAATTGGATATTTTATAATTTCATTTTCTTCCAGTTTTGAAATACATTTTCTGTTAGTTTAGAATTCTACATTCATCTTGCTTCAATGTTCCTTCAGCTCTTTAAAGTCATCACTTCATTGTCTTCTGGTTTTGGTAGGTTTTTTATGAGACCTTTGATGTTTTTATTAATCTTGTTCCTTGACTCATGCATGCTTTTTTTCTTTGCTGCCCTTAGGAATTTTAACTTTTTCATGAGTTTGACTTTATTGTGCCTTGATTTAATGTTGTTTACTTTTATTTTTCTTGGTGTATGTTGGTTTACATCAAATTCTGAGAAAGTATTTGCCATAATTTCTCCAAACATTTCACTTGGTGCCTCCTATCTCCTTTTTCTGGGATTCCAATTACATGTATATAGATTTGACTGCTTTATTGTCTCTTACATTGCTGACACTTGACTATTTTTTGGAAAATTTGTTCTGTGTTCCATTTTGGGGAGGTTTTATTACACTTCTTTAAGTTCACTTATGTTTAATCGACAGTGTTAGTCTTACTTCATGTATTATTCATTTCAGATATTGTTATTTGCTTATCCTCTAGAAATTCAAAATACAGACCAGTTCTACCAACTCCTTTCTGTTAGAATAAAGCCGTCATGTGTTTTATCCACCAGAAGCTCCTGGCAGAAGACTGTCCCTTTGCTAGCACAGCCGTGGTTATTGGTTGCTGGGGCTTCAATAACGTTTCTCTGGTACCTGCCCAACGATGTTTGCAATGGCCTCCTTAAAATGGCAATGTCTCCAGGAGGGACCAAAGGAAATATTAAGGACTCTTTCTGATGGATCAAGGGGGCAGAGGAAGTAAGTGACTTCCTCTAAGGGGGGGGGAAAGGCATAAAGGGGAGAGGCAGTGAGTCCTTGAGGAGGGTGTTTACTCCTGGAGAATAAAACCACTGACCAGATCAACAGAGAATATATCCCCCAGGTCCCAGATCCTGAGCTGGTCCTCATGTCTGTGGTCCTGAGCGCCCCCTGGTGGGCTGAGTGCCCCCTGCAACCCAGTCCTGCTGCCTCCCTCAGGGAGGTTTGTGTCTGGGCTCAACACTGACTTCCCCTCACTGTGTCTCTTGCAAGTAATACATGGCAGTTTCTTCAGTGGTCACAGAGCTCAGCTGCAGGGCGAACTGGTTCTTGGACATGTCTCTGGAGATGGAGGTTCGGCTCTTAAGGGAGGGGCTGTAGTTAGTGCTCCCATCACTACATATGCGCCCCATCCACTCCAGCCCCTTCCCCAGGGCCTGTCGGATCCAATGCCAGCAGGAAGCACTGGTGATGGAGTGACCAGAGACAGCGCAGGTGAGGGAGAGGGTCTCTGAGGGCTTCACCAGTCCTGTGCCCCACTGCTGCAGCTGCACCTGGGACAGGACACCTGAGACAGATAGAACACAGTGAGTCCTGGGATCAGATGCAGGATCCCCATCTCCTCACGTCTAAGCCCCTGAGTCACTCACATCTGGGAGCTGACACCAGGAAGAGGAAGAGCCACATGGTATTCATGTCTTGCAGGTGAAGTCCCCCTCCCCCAGAAAATATTCTTCAGAGTGAGGAGGCCCTGAATTTAAGTGGATGCCAACTGTGTGTGTGTCTGGTGGCCATGTGGGCATTTTCATATGGGAGGTGTCTGCACATACAAAGGGCAATAGGTGAGGGGAGGTCCCTGTCTCTGGGGTTTCTCCTGGAAGTAGGTGCTGACTGTGCCCTCAGAGAACCAGGCCCTCCTTGGGGTCCTGGACACCATGCCCAGGGACCTCTTCTTCCACAGCAGGAGATGTGCTGCAGGAGATGGTCAGGAAGTAGGATGGGAACAATCAGTGAATCTTTAGCTATAAAATCAATGTGCCTCTGCTCCCATGGTATAGATAGATGACATAGATATATATCTTCTCTTCTTTATCCTCACCTGAGAATATGCTCATTGATTTTTAGAGTGAAAAAAAGGGGAGAGGGAGTGATAGAGATATATTAATGTGTGAGAGCAATATTGATCAGTTGCTTCCTGTATGTGCAGGGACTGAGAATCAAACCAGCAACCATTTCTTTTATTTATTTATTTATTTATTTAAATATGTTTTGATTCAGAGGAAAGGAGGGAGAAAGAAAAAGAGAAATATCAATGATGAGATAAAATCATTGATTGGCTGCCTCCTGCGCGCCCCCTACTGGAGATCAAGACTGAAATCTGGGCTTGTGCCCTGGCCAGGAATGGAATCATAGGTCAATACTCAACCATTGAGCCACACCAGCTGGCTTCAGTCTGTTTTGTTTCGTTTGTTTGTTTTTAATTCTCACCCGAGGATATTTTGCCTTTGATTTTTAGAGAGAGTGAAAGAAAGAGGCAAAGGCAGAAAGAAATATCAATGTCAGAGAAACACATGGATTCGTTGCCTCCTGCGCGTGCCCCGACCAGGGCCCTGGCCAGGGAGGAACCTGCAACCGAGGTACGTACCTTTGACCGGAATCGAACCCAGGACAATTTGTGCTTCAGACTGATGCTCTATCCACTGAGTCAAAAAGCTAGGGCTGGTTTTGAAATATATTTCAGTTAGTTTAGAATTCTACCTTGATGACTTTTCAATTTTCCTTCAGCATTTTAAAGTCATCATTCCTTTGTCCTCTGGTTATGGTAGTTTTTCATGAGACATTTAATGTTTTTATTGATCCTTTTTTTAAAAAAATATTTTTATTGATTTCAGAGAGGAATGGAGAGGGAGAGAGAGATAGAAACATCAATAATGAGAGAGAATAATTGATCAGCTGCCTCCTGCATGACCCTTCCAGGGATAGAGACCACAACCCGCTTATGTGCCCACAATGGGAACTGAACAGTGACCTCCTGGTTCATAGGTCGATGCTTAACCACTGAGAAAGCTGGGCTGTTCCCCTACTTTTAGGATTCACGGAGCTCCCTGTGTACCTGGGCTCTGGTCAGTGGGATGTTGGCAACATTATAGGTGACCAGGCACCAGCCCTTCCCTGACTGACCTCTGAATCCAGTTTCCACAGGTTTGTCCATCATGATGCTCAGCAGCTCAAGGCCTCCCAGCAGGTTCCCTTAGCACAGGTGTGAGCTATTGGAGGTGCTCTAAGGTCAGTGTTCAGCTGTGTTTCCACCTGACACAGGTGGGGCCCCCACAGCCTGACATCACACGTGGGCACTGCACATGGGCTAGATGAAGAAAATAAGAATTTTTTTGTGGGAGTGGGGGGTTGACCAGCAGCCTGACTCTGTAACTAGTTAATCAGTATCCATAATGCACATTCCTGCTAGTCTATAGTCTAGTCATTGCCCCTTCCTTAATTATCTAGTCTTGCAAGACCCGTTTACCTAAATACTCACAATTTTACAGAGGCCATTAACCATGAACAATAGACAACCCCTGGAGGGGGTTATCAGCGCTGGCGCCAGGCCAGGCCTTTTGGTCTCACAGTCCCCATCCCAACATACGGGGCTTTTTGCAAAGCACACTAAAGGTCCGGAAGTCCCATCCATATTTGGGGGACAAAGAAACCAAAGGGTATAAAGAGAGGGCTTCCTCCATATTGGTTTACTCAGGATTTGGAGACCTGACCCCCTGAGTCCCTGTGAAACATTTGAAAATAAATGGGTTTATCCTGGACCTCCAAGTACTCCTGTGTATTTTTTGGTTGCCTGGTAAATTCTGTAACGGGCTCAGCCGGGTGGCTGAGGCTGGCTTCATGCCGCCTAAGTGGCCCTGGCATCTCAGGGAGGGACTGGCACAGGAGATGGGAATGAGGGGATGGCGTGGGGGTACATTTAAGGCAAAAACTACCAGGGCAGGAAGGAGAGGGCAGAGCGCAGCCACAGGGGACATCCTGTGCAGGCCTGGTGGGGTGAGAACGTGGGGGGCAGAGGACAGAGGGTGAGGATGGGGTGATGTCCGCAGAACCTGGAGGCACAGCACAGGTGGGTGGGGACCATGTCTCCTTCAGCAGGTTCTCAAGATCCAGGTGGATTCTCCAAGGGAAGCCGGACAGGTGTTGGGATACATACCACAAGACTATGTTCAGAGACCCATGGGTAACTGGGCCCAGCACATCTGTGACAGGCCTCATCACTGGGCCTCCTTCCTGCCTCCATCCCAGGACACCCTGAGAGCTGGTACTCCTCCCAGGCTCACACAGTGGCAGTGCCCGCAAAGTACGATCCTAACCCACCAAGTGCATCCAACTCAGTGAGAGGCTCTTGGATAACTCCCCCAAAGGGCTCCTTCCCGGACATAGGGAGGGGCTCATGACCGTCAGGTGAGGTTTGGGGCTTGGAATCCCCAATCCCTGCTTGGCACTGCTAGCGAAGTTGGGGTGCATCGCTCTCAATGAGGGGGACAGGCATCCCTAAAATGTTTTCCTTGTCAACCCAGAGAGTTACCATCAGGGACATGGTGACAGGAAGGGCGCAGATGAGAAGTCGACCAGATTTGAAACACAGCCACTGCCTCCTTTTTTCCTGAAGAGAATCTAATTAAAGACATAAAGAAGGAAGCAGGAACTGCCCCGGGGACACAAGGAGGGAAGAAAGCATTGACCCCAATAGGAAGCCTGCACCACCCCTCCAGGGACAGCTTCTGAGCTAAGACCCTGGGTTTGCTGGTACTGAGTGCCCCCTGCAGCCCAGCCATGCTGCCTCCCTCAGGGAGGTTTGTGTCTGGGCTCACACTGACTTCCCCTCACTGTGTGTCTCTCTAGCACAGTAATACACGGCTGTGTCCTCGGCTCTCAGGCTGTTCATTTGCAGATACAGTGTGTTCTTGGCGTTGTCCCTGGAGATGGTGAATCGGCCCTTCACAGAGTCTGCGTAGTGTGTGCTACCACCATTACCATTAATGGCACAAATTCTCTCCAGTCCCTTCCCTGGAGGCTGGCGGACCCAGTTCATGTGGTAGCTACTGAAGGTGAATCCAGAGGCTGCACAGGAGAGTCTCAGAGTCCCCCCAGGCCGCACCAAGCCTCCCCCAGACTCCACCAGCTGCACCTCACACTGGACACCTGCAAACACAGGGACACAAGGTGGACTTAGGATCATATGGAAGCAAAAACAGGCACAGGCACAGGTCTCAGCACTCCCCAATCCTGAGAATGACCTTGAAAAATGATCAGGAGGAAAAGGCAGCTTGGCACCAAGTCCATGGTGGAGCTGCTGGGGTCCTGTCTCAGGCACTTCAGTTCTGGGTGTCTCCTCAACATGCCGGGCAGGGCCCTCTTTTATGAGCAGGAGGAGAGCCCCATTTGCATGGAGTCTGGATATAAGGGTGCAGCTGGGACCCTGGGCTGCATGCCTGACCATGTCATCCTCAGGGTGACCCCAGATGGGAAAGGATTCAAGGATGCTGGTGACAAACGTCCCTTCTGACCCACCCTCCTCCCTCCTTCCCTGAGACCAGTCATTCTGACCCCATGCCTTTGCGGATAGCTTCCAGGATTGAGAGTTCTCCATCCTTTGGTTTTTGATGAGGATTCAGTGGTGCTGCCACAGAGGCACATGGATAGGGCTTCCTCTTGCTCTCCTTCACCGACTGTGGGCCATGTTGCCTTTCTTGTGTTTGGGAATAAGAATTTGCTTTGGAATGATACTTTTCTTTTGATAACTAGTAGCCCGGTGCACAAAATTTGTGCACATTAAAAGGGAATTAGAGGAAATATTTTAATATTGTTATTTGCCCTTTCTCTATAATAGAAGTGTCAGAGATGAAAGAAAATTAGTAAAATGCATATGAAAATCTTCCTCTGAAGTGTCAGAGTCTGGTGCATGCTGCGGGACCCAGAGTCAAGTCTCTGCCCACCTGCGCATGCCTCAAAATCACACGAGACCCAGACCTGGCTGGCCCCACCCCTGTCAAGCCCCACAGGGCGATGGGTGGAGCCTGAGGTCCCCTGGCCCTGCCCCAGGTGGGGAAGTGCAACCTGAGATCCCCCATCAAGTCCTGCTGAGTGGGGGAGCATCCTCAGGCCCCCCATCAAGCCTTGCCAGGCAGGGGGCACAGCCTCAGGCCCCCAGGCCTGGAGCCGGGTGAGGGGCACAACCTTAGATCCCCTGGTGCAGCCTCAGGTCCCCCGGCCTGGTGCCAGGGTGGGGGGCATGGCCTCAGGTCCTCCAGCCCTGTTGCCAGGCAGGGGGTGGGGCCATGGGTCCCCCGGCCATTTGCTGGGGTGGGGGTCATGGCCTCAGGTCCCCCAGCCCTGGCACCATGGCACGGGGCATGACCTCAGGTCCCTGATCCAGCCTCAGGTTCCCTGGCCCTGGTACTGGGATGGAGGGCATGGCCTCAGGTCCCCTGGTCTTGGTGCCATAGCTGGTGGCACATCCTCAGGTTCCCCGGCCCAGCCTCAGGTCCACTGGCCCTAGCATAGGGCTGGGGGTGCAGACTCAGGTCCCCCTGGCCTCAGGGTGACAGCGTGACAGCGTGATGACAGTTTGCATTTTAGCTCTTTATTATGTAGGATGATAGATTGTCTTTGTTCTTTTTCCCAATCACATCTCATGCACATGAATATGTAACAGGACAATGCATGGTCCCTGCTGCCTGTCACTACCTGAGCCAATTAAGCAGAGACAGGGTTGAATCAAATATAAGCATTTATTCCAATTCTGTGGGCAATATGGGAGAGCAACCAGTCATTTACAAAAATCTGCTCTGCACCCCACCATAAGCCAGCTGATTGTCTATATACATAAAAGCCCAGCGACCAGAACGGCGGAACGAATAGAACGAGCAGAACAAGCCATGACTATGATGCGCACTGTGGCAGCCAACCAGCCTGATCAGAGCCCAGATTGTCCCCCTACCCCCAGCTGGCCCGGCCCCCAATTGGCCCCCAACACCCTGATCAGCGGCAGGGCTGGCCGGCCAACTGCTCCTGGCCCCTCCCCCCTGCTGGCTGGGCCCTATGGTCCCCCATCTGGGCAGGCCTGCTGGACTCTACCCATGCACTAATTTCTGCACCGGGTCTCTAGTCTATATATAATAGATGAATATGCAAATTAGCTGGGACACCGTAATGTCACGACTGAACAGCAGGGACCTGAGGCTGCATGGCGCCTGGCCGAGGCAAAGGGACCTCAGGACATGCCCCTTGCCTGGCGGGGCTTGATGGGGACCTCAGTCCATGCCCCCCACCCTGGTGCCAGGCTTGGAGACCTCAGGCCATGCCCCCTTCCACTGGGGCTTGACAGGGGACCTCAGGCTTTGGCCTCCACCCCTGCCTAGTACTGGACCAGGGGACCTGAGGCTGTGCCCCCACCCAGTGGGGCTTGATGTGGGACCTGAGAGTGCACCTCCCACCCAGTGCTGGGCCAGGGGACCTGAGGCTGTGCCCCCCACTCAGAGGGGCTTGATGGGAGTGGGGCTGGCTGGCTCTGGGTCTCACCCAATGGGTGTGGGGCCGGACGGGTCTGGGTCTCCTGTGTTTTTGAGGTGCATGTGCGGGGTGGGTGGAGACTTGACTCTAGGTCCCGTGACACGCCCCAGACTCTGACAGGAGGGAGATTTTTGTATACATTTTACTAATTTTCTTTCATCTCTGATACTTCTATTATAGAGAAAGGGCAAATAGCAATATTAAAATATTTCCTCTAATTAATTCCCTTTTAATGTGCATGAATTTCTGCACTGGGCCACTAGTATTGAATAAAAGGACAAAGGATTACATGGGGAAGTAGCCAAAGGCTATGCCAAAGGGGCCGTTGACAGGGAGCAGAGGGCTGAGGGTCTTCAAAGGGCTGGCGGGCTGGTTCCTGCAGCAAAGTTGTGAATCTCTCCATGATACTTGGCAGCTCCAAATGGGGAGGAAGGGCCGCACTTCCAGGTGAGCTTCCAGGTCCCCAGTGCGGCTGCCAGCCAGGTGAGAATGTGCTTCTTTAATCAGAATAAACAATCACAGTTAACTGAGCAGGATTACTATTCCTTACAATTCTAGCTGGTTCTCCACATTCTATTTCTCCCCTATCAATAAGTCAAACATATGCAAGTGACGAGGGAGGAGAGGCTGGGCTGGACCCTGTGGCCACAGCCTCCATCTCAAACCTGCTGTCCCTGTCACAGGCACGCAGCTGCCTAACCGAAACCACAGGTTTCACTCGACTTCCCTGCTGTTCATGTGCAAAAGGCCTGCGTTCCCAGCTTCTCAACGTGGGAGAGTTTCCACCTTTTAAAAATGGAGCCCTGGCTGGTGTGGCTCAGTGGTTGGGGTGTCAGTCCGTGCACCAAAGGGTGTGAACTCTTCAGACCACATCCTGGCAAGGTAGCAGGTTTTTAATAATCGTGAGTCCTTTCTTCTGCACGTGGGGAAGAAACATGTATGAACGGATGTTTTAAATGAAGAAAAGACAGAATGTTAATGTAAGAAATGTCCAAACATGGAGAGATGTGTTATAAGACTTTTTGGAGCCAAACTTATGACAACTGTTGGAGAGCCAGACCTCAAATGCTCCGGAGAATAACCATTCGCAGCTGCATTTGTGCATTGAAGATAAGGAGGGAAGGTGAGGAAGACGACATGGAGGTGGGAGAGAGCACAGTGGGGCTTGGATGACAGGATCCTTTACAAGATTTGTGCTCTCTCTCTCTCTCTCTCTCTCTCTCTCTCTCTTAAAATCCTTATTGTTGAAAGTATTACATAGGTTCCCCTTTCCCCATTAACTCTTCCAGCCCACTCCTGTCCCCCTCCCCCACACTCACCACCCCATTGTCTGTGTCCATTGGTTAGGCATATTTGCATACAAGTTCATTAGTGGACCTTTTCCCATCCACCTACTCCTGCCCTCCCTCCAACATTCCATAGTCTGTTCCTGCTTCTATGTCTCTGGGTCTGTCTTTGTTCATCAGTTTATTTGGCCATTAGAAATGCAGACTGGTGCAGCCATTATGGAAAACAGTATGGAAATTCCTCAAAAAATAGAAATGGAACTCCCATGTGACCAGTGATCCCCCTTCTAGGAATACATCCTAAGGAACCCCAATACTCATCAGAAAGGACATATGCAGCTCTCCCTCCCCTGCCTTCGGCCTCCCTCTGCTCCTGTGCCCTCCTGGGCGCCTGGCGGGGCAGGGTCGGCTGCACCATTCTGGCCCTAGGCTTGGGGACAGTTGTTTTGGGGGGAGGTAGTGAGGGCGGCGCCTCGCTGCCCACGGAGTCCAGCACTGATCCCGGACCCTCGGAGCTGGGCAGAGGGTCGCAAGGAGTGTATGGTGAACAGGAGGGAAGCGACGGGATCCGGTGATTTTCGCGTTTGTGAGACTTAGGTCAGCTTTTTGCGTCTACGAATATTCACTGCACATAGGAGCGCGGGAATCTGCACAGACCTTCTTGTCAGAGATTCGATGGGAAAACGTCACGTTGGGCGAACCACCTGGTTTTGCATCCGCGGGGGTGCGCATTGGGGACCTTTTCTGCGCAGCTCCTGAGGGTAGACACTGGCGCACATTCACGTGGAGCAGCAGCCTTTCTGACTGCAGAGCAGCAGCAGCCGCAGCCCAGTGCTTGGCAGCTTTCCCCCGAGGACAGGAGGCCTGGAGGCCCCATCCGTCGGGTTTCTGTCAGGGTCCTCGGGTCACAGCCCTCCCGCATGCACAGCCTGCACCCCACAATCCCAGCAGCAGGAGGGGACCCCACAGTCAGCCTTTTATGTCACATGATATGCAGGCGGCCCCAGGCTCCCATCAGACCTGGAAGCCAGCCTACGGGAGGAGTTCCTGGGGCACAGCCACTGCTGCCCATTTCCATGGGCCCCACAGGACAACAAGGGCGCCCCAACAGGGGAAGACAATGCAGAGGATGAGCCTTCCCCGAGGCAGGGGACCTGTGGGTTCGGCCCACCAAACTCAGGCAGTGGCAGGAGATCACCACGGACTCCCTTGGCCACAATGCCCGCGATGAACATGGGCCTGGGAGCCGGCAGACCCTGACCCAATTCTAACAGCGCTAACTCAACTCCATACTCCCCTCATCACCCCGCACCTACAGGGGACCTCTTGGCGGTAGCCCCCCCCCCACCCCCCAGGAACATCCGTCATGCCTGGTCCTGCAGATTCAACAAATTCCAGCGACAACATCTACACGAAGATGAATCCCGTGCCGCCTGGAGGCAGCCAGTCCAACTCCCCGATGGGTCTGGGCTCCCAGGGCAGATGGGAGCCATGGGCGGCCTGGGGCCACACACAGGAGAGGATCTTAGGCTCAGGGACAGAGATGGACTTCCAAGAAATCCTCTTAACTACGTAAGTGGCATTAGCCATCCTCCAGGCACCCCTCCAGGCGACGGCCAACTAGGAGGGAACTCCCTCCACTCCTTCCAGAACCACAGTTCTTCTCCAAGCCAGACCATGAGTGTGTGACCCCTCCTCTTCTCCAAGAAGCCCAGAGAGCAGGCATTGCAGGTGGGAAGGTGCCAGAACTCATGCAAGAAGAAGTGAGGTGTCATTGCCCAGGAGCTGGGGGAGGGGCACAGACTGCTCCCCCTCCACCCTGCCCTCTCCACTCCCCCACCTTTCCCAATTTTAGTTTCATGCAATAAAAAGGCCGAACTTTTTATTCCATAAAACATGAAGGACAAAACTCAAAATAAAAATATATTTCAAGTCATTGACCAGAAAAATCCCACCCCTTGCTCTTTCCCAAAAGGATCTTTTAAGTACATGACACTTTTTTGTTGTCTTTTGTTTGGGTTTTACCATTGTTGGGATTTTTTATTTGTTTTCCAGGGGTGGGGTTGGGGGGAATTTTTTAAAAAGGAAGCTTCTAGCAAACCCCCACCCCATTTCACCCCAACCAACCTCTTTGCTTTCTTCTTAAAAAAAAGAAAAGAAAAAAGGAAAAAGGACAAATACCCCCACCAAGTCCTGCTGTCTGTAGGAAGCCTTGCACCAGAGCTGGTCTCAGTGTGCGATCTCAAGCTGTCTTTGTAGCCACCTAAACTAATAATAATGATAATGATAATGATGAACTGGACCCATTTACAATCAGTGGTTTCTTTCAAAGCCCTTTTTTGGAAAGCAAAAGGAAGTCACCCTTTTCCATTAGAGGTTTTGGCTTGTGCAGACGGGCAAGGGAGGGGCGGGGACTGCTTTGTTTTTTTTGTTTGTTTATTTGTGTTTTTTTTTTTTTTTTTTTTTTTTTTTTTTTTTTTTTTTCTCCTGGGCAAGGTGGCAACAGCAGCTGCACAACTTGGACCCCAGAATGTCCCCCACCCCATTATGTGGCTGGAGGGCCAGGCCACCTGATTCAGGCTTTCAGGACTCCACCAGGCAGAGACTCCCTGCAGCCTGGTGGTGGCGTGCACTGTGTTCCCAGGACCGCTTCCTCCTCCAGGGACCACCCTGCAACCCCCTCCTCAGCCCCCACCCCAGTCTCTCCAGCAAGAAGCCTGCAGGCTGGGTGGTGTCTGGAGCGAGTGGGGACCCCACGCCTGACAGGATGGCTGTGACTGGGACATGGAAACTGTGACCTCCGTCCTTGTCCCCTGGCCCTCGCGTCCTCAGTGTGTGCTGGCAGTGTAGGGCTGGAGTTGGGTTTTCTCTTTTTTTTCTGTTGATTCTTCCTCCTTTTTCAAAGATGGGATATTGACCAGAACTGCTCTGCATGTGCTTGGAACTGAATGGAAAGACCTTGCAATAGCTGTGGGGGTGGGGGGACACCAGCCACCAAACAGACTTGCTGTTTCGGTCCTGTTTTTATTTTCAAAAACCAACACACGGGACAGTGTGTGAAGACCCACGTCCCGCGTGGTTCAGGGTTCAGGATATGGAGAAGGGGCCACACGCAAATGAAAGAGAAGAGACAAGAAATAATAATTTGGAAATATTGGGGGCCAGGCGGGCAAGCCCAATGCAAGAGAAAGGACTTCCCTTGGTGCCCAGACCTTGCCAACATTTTATTCAATTTTGGATACACATCTAGCTCTTAGTTAGTCAGGTAATTATGGTAACAGACAATCTTAAAGGTCAGTAAATATTAGAAAGATTTACTCTGGTCAGGAAATAGCTTGAGTCCCCATTGTCTGGACCAGTGGTTGGCAAACTGCGGCTCATGAGCCACATGTGGCTCTTTGGCCCCTTGAGTGTGGCTCTTCCAGAAAATACTGACTTCTGCACATGGGCCAAGAAGTTTCAATTGCACTGTATGTGTGCACCCACACATGGTATTTTGTGGAAGAGCCACACTAAAGGGGCTAAAGAGCTGCATGTGGCTCACGAGCCGCAGTTTGCCGACCACTGGTCTGAACTAAATAATCGGTACATAGCTCTGGCCCTGCCAGGGCTCAAGGTTCACCAGAGTTCTGGCATCCTTGTTTACACTTCTCTGATAGTGAAGACAATGGGTGGCTTCCTGCAACAGTGGAGCTTGTCCCCTCCCAGGAGGGGTGACTCGGCCTCCCTCACCTCAGCACCCCCATAGAAACCTCTGAGTCTTGCCCCGGAGACATCCGAATTCTTTGTGCATTTACTCCCCTCCCCGTCCCTGTAGCTGGTCTTTATTTCTCCCCTCTCTGATCCATGTATATCATATTATGTGAGATATCATCTGCCTAAAAAAAGACCTTGTGCGGATTATTGGGAACATTATAGCTGTTTCTGTGTTTTTTTCTTACCTTGTAGTCTGGTCCTGAATTAAGAGAGAGAAAAAAAAGTAATTATGACACATTGTAGTTTGTGTATGATATATGTTGATAACGTTTTATTACATCTTTTTTCCACAAAAAAGAATATATGCACGCTATGTTCATAACAGTGCAACTTAGAATAGCTAATATTTGGAAATAGCCTAAGTACCCATCAGCTGATGAGTGGGTTAAAAAAACAACAAAACAACTATACTATGCAGCAGTAAAAAAAAAGAGAGAAATCTTACCATTTGCAACAGCATGGATACATCCGATAAGGGGTTAATCTCCAAAATATATAGGGCACTTATACAATTTAACAAGAGGAAGACAAACAATCCAATTAAAAATGGTCAAAGGGCCTAAATAAACACTTCTCCAAAGTGGACATAAAAAGGCCAAGATTTGCTCTCTTAAGGGTGGTCATACTTACCTCAAAGGTGTGTTAACCCAGATGCACAGAATAATGGATGGGGTTGCTTAAGGCAGAGAGAAGCCCTTGAGTAAAGAAGTGATAGGCCTGGGGCATGTCCACCCCCCAGGACTGCCCAGGTAGGAATTTGTGATCAGAGCCTCCTGTGAGGTTCCTTTCAGTCATTGAGTTTTGTCAGATTTACCACAGAGCCCGATTTCTTGTTCACAAATACAATCCCTTAAACTAGACATAGAAAAGGGCTTTCTGTGAGCTCTGTGACTGAGTATTGGAGCAAAACCCCTTTAAGACAGAGCAGGGAATTGTGTCTTTTCTCAACTCTGCACCTATTCCTGGTCCTGACACTATGCTTTTCCTGAGCACCCCCTAGTGTCTTGAGGGCCCCCTGCATCCCAGCCCTGCTGCCTCCTTCAGGGAGGTTTGTGTCTGGGCTCACAGTCACTTCCCCTCACTGTATCTCACACAGTAATACATAGCCATGTCCTTGGTGATCACAGATCTCCTGCAGGGAGAACTGGTTCTTGGACGTGTCTGGGTAGATAACTAACCGACTTTGGAGAGATGGTGCATATTCTCTGTACCATTGAATAGACTAAAGACTAATTCTGTCTATAACATCTGGTTCCCTTTAAGGCAGCGGTTCTCAACCTGTGGGTTGCGACCCCTTTGGGGGTCAAATGAGCCTTTCTCAGGGGTCATCTAAGACCATCGGAAAACACATATATAATTACATATTGTTTTTGAGATTAATCACTATGCTTTAATTACGTTCAATTTGTAACAATGAAAATACATCCTGCCTATCAGATATTTACATTACGATTCATAACAGTAACAAAATTACAGTTATGAAGTAGCAACGAAAATAATTTTATGGTTGGGGGTCACCACAACCTGAGGAACTGTATTAAACGGTTGCGGCATTAGGAAGGTTGAGAACCACTGCTCTAAGGGAACTTTCCTCAAGCAGAACAATGTAACCCAGATGGGATAATATAACCTATTGCCCCTTTTCTTGCAGTCTAGGCTAGCAAGATTTGTTGCCTGTTTGCTCACATGTTACAGAGGCCATAAATCATAAAGAAATACACAACCCCTGGAGAGGGATGTCAGTGTTGGCATCAGACCAGGCCTTTAGGTATGGTACCACGACCCCCATCCTCACACACAGGGCTTTTTTCAAAGCCCCCAAAAGGTCCTGGATTCCCATCCATATTTGGGGGACAAAGAAGCCAAAAAGATATAAAGTAAAAGCTTCCACGAGATTGCTTTGCTCAGAACTTGAGAGACATCTCCTCTGCGTCAGCCAGCATAATAAAGATGTGTAACTCCATTTCGCTTGGTTTTTCTCTGGTCTTCTATAACATCTGGTTCCCTGGCTGGGAAGGCCAACCATGCTGGCCTTTTTGGCCTCTGGTGAGTGGACTGGGTTTGGGGCCTGGGGATGCAGGATAGGCTTCTGGGAGGCGCACCCTGCTGATTTTAGCAGAATTGAACCAGGGGACTCCAGGCACTCCCGGACCTCAGCCTAGGACCTGGCTGGCATCTGGAGAGGGTGGATGGACACCTCAGGACCTGTTGACAGACATGGTAAGGTAGGGGCCCATACAGTTAGGCCCACTTTGAGAGAGTGTAAGGGGGAGCTTGGTCACCTGTCCAGAAGTTGTATGATTTTGTCAGGTAAATTAGTCAGGAATAGGGTGGACTGTTTAAACTCTGAGTGAATGTTTGGTGAAAGTGTGTGAGTGTGGAAGGAGAGAGCTTGTGCTCTCCTATCCGTTGTGTGGCTCTATGACCTCGGTTGGTTATGGAGTCCGAGTGGACCTTCACCTGCGGTTCTGTGATTCATCATAAGGCATAACAGTGACTCACCCCCACTTGGAGGTGACCAGGCCCAGAGTTTATACAGGTGCACCTTCGTTAAGATGAATCAAAACTCCCATGAGGGACACGGCCAGCAGGCTATCTGAGTGGATCTGTGAAAACAGGTCACCCCCTCCCTTGTCTGTCTCTCGCCACTGATCATCATGGGGTCGGGACAAAGTAAACCCACTGTCCTCAATTGCATGTTGAAAAAATTTAAAAAGGGTTTCAATGGGGATTATGGTATTAAAATGAATCCCAAAACACTGAGGAAATTCTGTGAAGTAGAATGGCCAGCCTTTGGGGTTGACTGGCCCTCAGAAGGCTTTTTTGATGAAGGACTGGTCAGGGTGGTCTTTAATGTAGTCACGGGAGACCCCGGACACCCAGATCAGTTTCCCTACATAGTCAGCTGGTTAGAAATTGCTCAAACCTTGCTGCCTTGGGTCCAGTTTTGCGTGTGTAAGAAGGGACAGAGTAAGGTTTTAGTAGCAGGAGAAAAGAAGCAGGCAGGACAGGAGGAGGCAGAAAAGAAACAGGCAGGAGAAAAAAACAGGTTTCTCAGATGGAAGCTCAGACCTCTATTCTACAGGAAAGCCCTGAGGAAATTCCACCAGTTTTGCCACCTCCATATGTGCCAAGGTGGCACTTAGTGCTCCCCCTGCTGGTCTGGAAGGTCTGGAGAGTCTAGAAACACCACTCCCCCTCTGTCTCTCCTCAACCAGACTCTTCAGAGCCAGTTGGGCGGCGTTTGCGTTCAGCTGACCAAGGGCCCAAACCACAACTGGCTCGTCAGATTCCTCTCAGGGAGATTCGGGGTACCCAAGTACTTGGCAAAGATGGGACCTAACAGGAGGGAGGGCCAGTCTATTATTTTCAGCCCTTTACCACAAGTGACATCCTAAATTGGAAACATCACACCCCAGCTTATTCTGAAAAACCTCAGGCCATGATAGACCTTCTAGAAATGATCTTCCAGACCCAGAAGCCCATCTGAGTGGGCTGCAAGCAGCTCCTTTGCATGTTCTGAGGAGCACATGAGAATAGTAACAGAGACTCGGAAGTGGCTCCAGACCAGGCCCCGCGAGGGATATTAGATACAGACAGATGGGCCAGGGAGGCCTTCCCAGATGAGGAACTTGATTGGACCCCAAACTCAGAAGATGGAAGGGCCAGGCTAGAAAGATAATGGCTGGCTTTCCTCCAGGGGGTCAGGGCCGGAGCCAAGAAGCCCACCAATATGGCTAAAATCTCTGAGGTCTTCCAGAAGCTTGATGAAAGTTCAGCAGCTTTCTATGAGAGACTATGTGAGGCATACCGGATCTATACCCCCTTTAGCCCTGAGGCCCTGGAAAATCAAACTATGATAAATGCAACTTTTGTAGGCCAAGCCCAGCCTGATATAAGGAGAAAATTACAGAAGCTGTAAGGATTTGCAGGAAAAAACGCTATTAAGCTGTTAGAGATAGCAAACAAGGTTTCATCAAACAAGACAGGGTGGCAAGAAAGGAGGAAGAAAAAAGAATACAAAGAAGGGCCAAGATACTAGCAGTGAATTTTAGAGGTTCGGGCTCCCAGACAGATCAGAAAGGGAAGCAAGAATACAGACCAAGGGGGAAAGAAAGAGCAAGCCTGAGACGAGACCAGTGTGCCTATTGTAAGGAAACAGGATACTGGAAAATTGAATGTCCCAAACAGCAAAGTAAGAAAACATGGCCTCCTTTTCCACCTAGTCACTATCAATTAGAATCACTTGAAGAAGATCTCATTGGGCTAGCAATGGCTGATTTCGACTACGACAGACTGGACTCTTTTCAGCTGGGCCCCCGCGAGCCCATGGTCAGAATGAAAATTGGGGGCCAGACTGTGGACTTTATGGTTGATACAGGAGCTGAGCACTCAGTAGTCACACAGAAAGTAGTACCTCTCTCATGAAAGGAGGTCACCATTATTGGAGCTACTGGGGACCAGACCTATAGACCATTCTGCCGCCCTGATTGATGCCATCTTGGCGGCCACCAAGTAATTCATGAATTCCTGTACTTGCCAGACTATCCAGTACCTCTGATGGATAGAGACCTTTTTAGCCAAAATGCGGGGGGCAGAAATTTTTGCTCCAGATGGCTCAGCACAGCTTTGCCTAGGTGAGGAGACCTCCGCAATGATCCCATCCTTCGCAGTGCTGAGGGAGGAAGAATGGAGACTTTATACCCCCCAGTCAAAGGCTTCACCATTAGAACCTGAATTAGAGGAAGAGTTCCCGCTAGTCTGGGCAGAAGGGAATCCTCCAGGCCTGGCTAACGACCATGCTCCAGTGCTAATCGAATTAAAGCCTAGAGCACAGCCTGTTAAAATCCACCAACATCTGATTCCAAGAGAGGCACACCTAGGAATCCAGGTCCACTTAGACCAGCTGCTTCAGTGGGGACTTCATAAATTACTCCAGTCTCTATGGAACACTCCTGTCTTGCCTGTCAAAAAGCCTGGGACTAATGATCACCGCCCCGTGCAGGACCTGTGGGCTGTTAATGAGGCTGTTATAACCCTGCATTTGGCGCTACCTAACCCCTTCACACTTCTGGGACTCATTCCATCAAAGGAGGAATGGTTTACATGTCTAGATCTGAAAGATGCCTTTTTCTGCCTTCAGCTGGCACCCTCCAGTCAGTCTTTGTTTGCCTTTGAGTGGGAAAACCCAACTAGGGGGGCCAAGGAGCAGTTCACCTGGACAAGACTGCCACAGGGATTCAAGAACTCCCCTACTCTCTTTAGTGGAGCACTAGCATCTGATCTGTCTAAGTTCCCAGGACAGGACTTGGGGTGCATATTACTACAAAATGTAGATGACCTCCTCCTGGCGAACTCAGTGCTGGGAAGGAACAGAAACCCTTCTGAGACTCTTAACTGAAACAGGTTACAGGGTATCTAAGAAAAAGGCACAAATCTGTCAGAAAGAAGTCAAGTATCTAGGCTTCTGAATCACCCAAGGGAAACGAAGGCTAGGGAAAGTAAAGCAGGCAGTATGTGCCATCCCAGTCCCTAGCACCGGTGGCAGATTCAGGAATTCTTGGGAGCAGCAGGGTTCTGTTCAATTTGGATCCCAAGGCTTTCAAACATAGCCAAGCCTCTCTATGAAGCTTTGAAAGGGGAAGAGAAAGCACTCATAGACTGGGGTCCTGAGCAGGAAAATGCCTTCATCGCTATTAAAGCAAAGCTCACTGTGGCCCTGGCACTAGGGCTACCAGATGTGACACGGGACTTTAACCTCTTTGTTCATGAGAACAGCAGGGTAGCCTTAGGAATCCTAATCCAGGAGTTTGGACCCTGGCAAAGACCAGTAGTCTATTTCTCCAAGCAGATTGACCTGGTTGCCTCCGGGTGGCCCCCAAGTCTCAGGGCCCTTGCATTCACAGCATTATTTGTCAAAGAAGCAGATAAGCTTACCTTGGGGCAAAGCTTAAATGTCAAAGTACCTTATTCTGTTGTCACCCTAATGGAAGCTATGGGGCAGCACTGGCTGACTCATGCTCAGATGACCCAGTATCAGGGGCCCCTATGTGAAAATCCACAGGTATGATTAGAAGCAGTGAAAACTCTTATTCCTGCTACCTTTTTACTCGTGCTGAGGGAGTCCCAGAGTATGATTGTCTAGAAGTCTTAGAGGAGGTGTACTCCAGGAGGCCAGATCTAACAGACAAGGCTCTCCATAATCAGGACTTAGTATTATTCACAGATGGCAGTAGCTTCCTAGATGAAGGAAAAGATGAGCCAGATATGCAGTGGTATCAAACTTTGAGACAATTGAGGCACAGGCCCTGCCTGAAGGATGGTCAGTGCAAAGGGCAGAACTTTGGGCCGTATCCAAAGCCCTAGAACTCAGTAAGGATAAATTTGCCAACATCTACACTGATTTGCGTTATGCCTTTGCCACCCTGCATATCCATGGGAGTATATACAAGGAAAGGGGGCTCCTGAAGGCAGGAGGAAAAGGAATCAAAAGTCAGAATGAGATCTTAAAGTTACTAGAAGCAGTCTGAGAGCCCTAGAACTTTGGGTCGTATCCAAAGCCCTAGAACTCAGTAAGGATAAATGTGCCAACATCTACACTGATTTGCGCTATGCCTTTGCCACCCTGCATATCCATGGGAGTATATACAAGGAAAGGGGGCTCCTGAAGGCAGGAGGAAAAGGAATCAAAAGTCAGAATGAGATCTTAAAGTTACTAGAAGCAGTCTGAGAGCCCAAAGAAATAGCCGCCATCTGAGGTAAAGGTCACCAGAAAGGGAAAGACTCAGTGTTGGAAGGAAACCAACGTGCTGATGCCACAGCCAAGCTGGCTGCTAAAGAACAAGTAGCACCGTCAAGGATCATGTTGGCCCCAAAATTACCTGAACCTCCAAAATACACTCCTCAGGAGGAGGAATGGGCCTAGCAAGAAGTGGCAAGAGAACAATGGAAGGCTGGTGGATACTCCCAGATCATATGGTCTATGTCCCAGAACAGTTAGCCCATAAGGTAATACTCCAGCAACATGAACTCACTCATTTAGGGAAGACTGCTCTAGAAGCTTTGTTAGACAGATACTACCTAATTGCCTGTGTTCCCTCCTTGTGTGCATCAGTCTCTCAACCTTGCCTCCTCTGTGCACAGAACAACGCCAAACAGGGTCCTGTGGGAGCAACAGGAGTTCAACGTTGTGGGCAAGCTCCCTTTGAAGACTTAGAAATAGATTTTACAGAAATAGTGCCTAGCAGAGGAAATAAATACCTTCCAGTCCTTGTTTGCACCTTTTCAGGATGGGTGGAGGCATATCCCACTCACACAGAAAAGGCAAGAGAAGTCACTAAGGCTTTACTGAAGGACATAATTGGGCAATATGGAATGCCTCTGACCATAGGATCTGAGAATGGCCCAGCCTTTGTAGCAGATATAGCACAACAGGTAGCCAAGGCTTTAGGAATTAAATGGAACCTACATACAGCTTACAGGCCTCAGAGTTCAGGGAAACTAGAGCACATGAAGCGGCCTCTCAAGCAGGCTATGGCTAAGCTATGCCAAGAGTCAACCTTACCTTGGACAGATATCTTGCCTCTTGTACTCCTGCGGGTATGTTTGCCCCAAAGGCTAGGGTAGTTTTCTCTCCCTTTGAAATTCTATATGGCAGACCCCCTCCCTTAATTCAGCCAAAGGGAGGTTTGGGGGAAATAGGGAACTTGGTAATCCAAAAGCAACTACAAGGACTTGGAAAAACTGTTTTTGAAGATCACAGATGGGTTACTGATAGGTTACCTATCTCTCTAGGGACAGCCATACATCCTTATAAACCTGGAGAACAGGTTTGGGTAAAGGATTGGAAAAAGGAACTCCTCAAGCCTACCTGTAAGGGACCCTATCCAGTCATATTAACCACACCCACAGCTCTCAAAGTTGCAGGATTGTGCACCTGGATCCACCACTCGCATGTGAAGGCAGCTCATCAGCTAAGCAGTGCTCAGTCTGAGTGGAAGGTGACCCCAGATCTTGCAAATCCCCTCCAGCTGTACTTCAGAAAGGAAATGAAGACCTCATTATGAATTGCTGGACCACTCCTTGTCATGCCATCCTTGGCTACATTTGCCTTGCAGGAATAGTTAGAACACTACTCTTCATTCTTGTGGTTCACTGCTGTGGACCCCCACTGAACAGGAACAGGGGGAATAACATACTTCCCTTAATCATAGCCTGTATGTTCCCACTCTCCCTTGCAACTACGTATCCATCCTGCCCCTGCTTAACAGGACCCTGGATGACACTATTATAAGTCTTTCCTCTTATCAGGGGAGCTACTGATACATTGGAATAAAGCTCTGTATATGGAAAAGACAGGTCTACTGAACAGGTAAGCTCCGCAACCATTGTCAGGGGCCTTCAATCAGTGCATACGTCTGTTGGGCCCGTATGGGGGACCAAAATTTTGTTGACCGAGCCTGAGCCAGGGAAGCCATTGGACTAGAAACAATCAAGCAACAACAGGAAGCATCCAAGGTACTGGTGGTACCCAGACTAAGAACTCAGCCTCAGAGGCAATATGACTTGGACCCTGATTCTATCAGTTCCTTGATTCAACCCACCACTTCCTCAATATTACCAACCCTAATTTGGCTAGGGATTACTGGTTGTGTCTTCCCCCAGGACCACTCCTATTAATGGCTACCCCAGTAAACATAACTAAACCAGGGAACTTAGCGGAAGAAATAATAGAACCTGTCATGGCCAATGTGCATCTAACTAATGTTGCTCCTATTTGTTTCAGCAGTATTCAGGGCCAACATCCAACAAGTCACCTCCCGATGATCTATGCAACTCTACTCTCAAGGCTGAAAACACCACCAACCCCTTGTGCCCCCCTACAGGAACATTCTACGTGTGTGTGGGACCACTGCTTACCCCTGCCTGCCTATAAACTTGATGGAAGTGTACACTCCTGCCAGAAGCCAGTCCATCTTTGCTGCTTGACACAGTCGCTGCAGGAAAAAAACATCTGCACAGCATATGTTTCAAGGGACCTGGCATATATGGCATACTGTTCTTAATATGTTTGCTCCCCTTCTTAGCACTATGTGTTTTAACCAAAGTCACCTCTCCGAGAAAGGTTGTTTCCCCAGGTGGGGATTTTCCCCTGGAGTTAGGGATTAACAGGACTAAGGAAGGGAATAAATCAGTAAAACCCCTTAACTAAGTGCCAGGCGGGTAGTTAATCACCGTAACTATGAACAATCATGCTTAAACTACATAATCTTTACTTAGGGTAGTCTCCTTCAGTTACTTCCTTGTAGCTTAACAGAACAGTAGAGTAGTGACCTTGGAATGGAGATAACAAACACCCTAACCTTTGGAATAGAATGGATAGGATTAAAATCAAATGGTATAAATACAGATGTAACAGGAGAATAAAGAGAGAACCTGGCTAGAGAACCTGTCTAGAACACCTGGCTGGAGAACCTGGCTATGCTGATCATCTGAACGCTGCCTCCATGTCATTCCTTCTTCGCCGACTCCGTCCACACCTTTGGGAACCCCTGGACCTGCTGGGGCTGGACCCCAACACACTCCTGCATATCTAACCCCAGAGATGTCTATTAGCCCAACAACCAATCCCTTGAAAACCTGCTTAAAGAAGTAACTAGATATAAAAGGGCTCTGAAAGTGATTCCCCTTCTAAAAGCACTCGGAATTGCAGGTGGTATAGGAGCCTGGATAGGGGGAATAGCTCACTCTGTTTCCTCTTATCAAGTTTTAACCCAAGAATTTTCAGAAGACATAGAGAGAGTAGCTGAGACCCTAATTGCCTTGCAGGATTAAGTTGATTCCTTAGTCACAGTAGTACTACAGAATAGAAGAGGATTAGACTTACTAATGGCAGAGAAAGGTGGAATTTGCCTCTTCTTAGGAGGAGTGCTGCTTTTATGCCAACAGTTTAGGCATTGTCAGAGATAAGGCTAAGGATCTAATTGAACAAGCAACAAAAAGAAGACAGGATCTATCTGGGTCCTGGGCTGCTTGGGACGGCGGGGGCGGGGGTTGTCTGGAAATGGCTTCTCCCATTGATAGGAGCACTGTTTATGTTACTCATAGCTGTAACCTTAGGACCATGTCTTCTACATTTCTTAACTCTCTTTATCTCATCTCACCTAGATGCCTTTAAACTTCAAATGGAGCTACAAACCATAAGAATTTCCTACAAACCCCTCCGAAAGGAAGAAAAGGTATGCTAACCCCTTGGTCGTCTTCTCTTATAAGCAGGAAGCAGCTATGATGGTTTATGTTACTAATAGCTGTAACCTTAGGACCATGTCTTCTACATTTCTTAACTCTCTTTATCTCATCTCACCTAGATGCCTTTAAACTTCAAATGGAGCTACAAACCATAAGAATTTCCTACAAACCCCTCCGAAAGGAAGAAAAGGTATGCTAACCCCTTGGTCGTCTTCTCTTATAAGCAGGAAGCAGCTATGATCTGTCGTCATCCCTGTTCATCATAACATCCCATAGTCATAATCGTTGTACCACAAGGCTAAGAAAAGCTTGTGGGACAAGGGAGGGAATGAGAAAGCTAAAGGCTAATTCTTTCTATAACATCTGGTTCCCTCTAAGGGAACTTTCCTCAAGCAGAACAATGTAACCCAGATGGGAAAATATAGCCTATTGCCTCTTTTCCTGCAGTCTGGGCTAGCAAGATTTGTTGCCTGTTTGCCCACACGTTACAGAGGCCATAAATCATAAAGAAATGCACAACCCTTAGAGGGGGCTGTCAGTGCTGGCACCAGGCCAGGCCTTTAAGTATGGTGCCAGGACCCCCATACTTACACATGGGCTTTTTTCAAAGCCCCTGGAAGGTCCGGGAGTCCCATCCTTATTTAGGGGACAAAGAAGCCAAAAATATATAAAAGAAAAGCTTTAACCAGATTGCTTTGCTCAGAATTTTAGAGACATCTCCTCTGAGTGCTCTGGCATAACAAAGCTGTGTAAATTTATTTCTCTAAGTGTTGCTTGTTTTTTCTCTGGTTTTCTATAACACCACTTGGACCTGAAGTAGGTCCTTCCCAGCCACTGGAGCCCTTTCCCTAGGGGCTGCCTGATCCAGTGCCAAGCGACACTGTTGCTGGAGACACTGTCCCCAGAGATGGCACAGATGAGGGACAGGGTCTGTGAGGGCTGCACCACCATGGAGCCCGACTCCTGCAGCTGCACCTGGGACAGGACACCTGAGATAAAAGCAAGCAACAAGGTTAATCAGTCCACGTCTCTGTGAACACGGCTGCGAACCCCCAGGTCCCCAGACACTGACCCCAGGGGAGCCCCAGCATGGGAAGGAAGATGAAGAAGGAGACAGCCATGTCCCTGGGTCAGCCAGATTCAGCAGGCTCTGCATCCCCAGTGGAGGCTGTATTTACACAGGAAGCCATGCCTGGCATTTGCCTGAGTGTCCCTCACTGATATAAGGCCCTGGGTGCACACAGCCCACTGAGGGAGGGACCTTAGTTCTTCAGCCTGATTTCTCAAGAGTTCTGTCCTTGGGCAAGTGGGACCCGAGGCAGGGGCCACAGACAAGGTTGCTCAGACACTTGACCCTGGTGTGGGTGTTGTGGACCTTATACCAATTCCAGAGCCTGTTCACCCACATTAATTGATTGGATTTCATTCATTCATTCATTCATTCATTCATTCCACCAACACTGAGGGCCATTGACACACCAGCATCCCTCTAGGCAACAAGGACAAATCAGTGAAGAAGACAGAGGCCCCGCCCCCATGTTCTGGGGTCGCACACCAGGTGCTTGTGGGTCAGACACACACCATGTGCCCCCAGAGCTGGGCAGCTGGGGAGCCTGGGAGCAGAGGGCACAGGTGAGGGTCTTCAGATCTGGGACCCACAGGGGAAGGACATAGGCCTGGGCTTGCGTTTTGCCTCCTGATGAGGTGCCCTCAACCTGAGCACAGGGAGCTGGGGAAGAGGGGACATCTCTGAGGGAGCAGGGGCAGGAGCAGCCGAGACATCAAATGGCCAGGTGGATGCATAGAAGCTTTTCCTTCTAAAGTGACCCCAGTGGTTAGTTTGCAAGGAGCGATGGCTCCTGACCTGGCTGGTGATTCTCAGTGGCTAGAGCAGGGGTGGGCAAACTTTTTGACTCGAGGGCCACAATGGGTTCTTAAACTGGACCGGAGGGCCGGAACAAAAGCATGGATGGAGTGTTTGTGTGAACTAATATAAATTCAAAGTAAACATCATTAAAAAAAAGGGTACGGTTTTTTTTTTTTTAGTTTTATTCATTCCAACCAGGCCGGATCCGGCCCGCGGGCCGTAGTTTGCCCACGGCTGACCTAGGGCCAGGGGGAAGGGAACAATGGGGACATTATTGTTTAATAGGTATGGAATTTGAGTTTGAGATGATGAAACATTCTGGAGAATGGACAGTGTTCATGGTTGCACAGCAGTGTGAATGTATTTGATGCTGCTGAACTATACGCTTAAAAATGGTTAATAGGGAAAATTTTATGCTAGGTATATTTTACCAGGATTTAAAAAAGTAAAGTAAACCAGTGAGATGCACCTATGAAAAAACAGTGGTACAATCTGGATGTACAAGGCAGGATGATGTCTTTTTGCTGTTATTTTCTTTTCATTTTTACCTATTTATTTACTAGCTACTTATTTAAAATTTACTAGATAAATTGTATCTAATATAGTCATTCTTAAGTCTTAGAGTTATTTCTTAGAGTTACTGTAGATATTTATATGTTATAGATTACTACCATAGGCCAATTTGGAACAGAAGATTCTAAGTACACTTCCCTGTAGATTCTGTCTTAAGGAGGGGCATTCTTTATTAATTAATGTTTTTGGCCTTTTGTCTTACTTTAACCTTTGACATCTCCAATTCGTGCAGCAAATATTTATTGTGTGCCTACTATAATGTTGGGGGCATTGGGACTGTAGCTGGGCTAGAGTGTCAGCCTGGAGAATGAAAGGTCCCGGGTTTGATTCTGATCAAGGGCAAGCACCTCGGTTGCAGGTTCCCCAGCCCTGGTTGGGGTGTGTGCAGGAGGCAACCTATCGATGTCTCTCTCTCTCCCACATTGATGTTTCTGTCTGTCTCTTCCTCTGCCTTGCACTCTCTGTAAAAATCAGTGGGAAAATACACTCTGTGAGGATTAACAAAAAAATATTTAAAAAAATAAATAAAAGAATGATGGCTCCTGACAGGAGTCACAGAAGCGAGGTTCTGCTTAAGGAGTTTCCCAGTGTAGGAAATAGGCCTCTGAGATCCATCCCAGAAAAGACAACTTTTATTAGAAAGGGTTACTGAGTGTCCCCAGGGCAAAGCGAATGCGGGAGGAGGGAAGAGGCTATAAGAACAAAGAACTGTGCACCTGAGTCAGGATGGCGCAGCCTCCTACTGGGTGAGGTGGAGACAACTAGAAAAGGCCTCGGCCCATTTTTTAAAATGCTCCAATAGGAGACCTAGGCCACGTCTGAGGAAACTATGAAGCCCATAGTACTCGGCCACTGAGGAACCCGAGGAGGGACTCTACACTGATACCAGAGCCTGTAGCAGGAATTCTTCCCGGGTCTTGTCTCAAGGAATCAAAGAATGAAGTCTCTAACCAGAGGCATTCAAACTAGACAGGACTAGGGGATAAATAGCCTGTGATCGCTGCTCCGCGTGTGCCTGTACAAGCAGACACCTCCTCTTGCAAGAACATCGTAAAAGGCTCCTTTTCACCATCCTTCTGTCTCTGAGTCTATTATTTAAATTCAAAATGGTGAGCGTTTCTCACACCCTCCGCCCCCAGCTCAGGGCCTCCTCCGCCCACCCTCTGGGCTTGACCAAACACAAGGGTGACTGTCCCACTATTGGCTGCATCCCTGGGGTTGGCAGGGGACGTCACCCCTTCTGAGCACAACCAAGATCCCTGCAGGTGGGCTCAGTGCTGTGGGGCCTCTGCCCGCTGCTGGTTCCTGTGGATGAAAGGGGCCACATCCTGGGGCCTGGGAGAGGAGGTCAGCATCGTGGAGTCTCCAGGCATCTCAGTCAGTGGGTGGAGGTGGACACCTGGAGGTCATAGCAGCTCCTGCCCATATGCACTGCAGGTTGCCCTTTCAGGACATGGGCTGTAGATGGACCCATGGGGTGGCTGTGAGAACCCACCCAAAGCAGCTCTGCAAACCTGAACCTGTCCCTGCAGGAAGCCTCAGGCAGCCCCACCGCCCGCAGGGACAGGAGGTTCTGAGTATGGACAGGAGGGACCCCTCCAGCCTCCCTGGTGGGGACAGAGGGCCAGTGGGAGTGGAGCCCAGTCTTCCTTGAAAGGCAAGTGCAGCGCCCTCGTCCCCACCCTCCTGGGGGTTTTCCTGCTTCAATTTGCAGGAGACAGGCCTCTGTGGTCCACCCTCAGCTCAGTCACCTGTTAGAAAAGAGACAGCCCGTGGCCAGTGGGTTCCTGAAGTTCCCAGGGCAGACAAGATGGGGGTGGAGGGGTGAGGGCTGTGCATGTGACCAGCAGCATATTTCCCAGGAGGGTCCCCTGGACAAAGGGAGGTGGAGACACTAGGACAGGGCTCCTCCCATGTATTTAAATAGCCCAATAAGAGACAGCAGGGCCTAGAGGAGGAGCTTGAGAGAAGGTGAGCCCCACAGTCCTCAGCCAATGAGGAACAGGGGAAAGAGTGTCTCCAATAGGATTAAGCTCCCTGTGATCCCTGCTCTGTGCTTCCTGCCCACAGACACTGCCCTGTGGACCTTTGGGCCCTGCTTCCTGCCCCCAAGTCCGTTATTTGAATTCCCACAGGTGAGCATGTCTCACAGCTTTAAGGTCTGACTGTTGCCCAAAAGGAGGAGAGACTGTCCCTGGGCGGTTTTCCTTTTAGGCCCCATCTGAGCCCCTGGTGCACGTGTGGGGCGGTGGGGTGCGAGGGCAGGCTCCCTGCCAGGAGGGGGAGACCTTGGAGCCTGGATGTGGGGCCTGAAGAGCTGAACTCGATGAGCTCTGGGAGGTTCCCAGGAAGGACGGGGTGGGGGCTGCACAGTTAATAAGGGAGAGAGCAAGACCAGCCTGGCCCCAGGGAGTGGGGCCTGAAGACCAGCCCCAGGCGTCCCCCAGGGTCCAGGCAGCTTTGGGAACTGGAGGGCATCCTGGCGGGGGAGGGGTTGGGATGTCACCTACAGGGGCTGCTCTGGGCGCCCTGAGGCTGCAGGGAGGAGGCCTGCTTTTCTAATCAGAGATGATGTTGAAGTATGGTAGCAACCATCTCAGGTAGAAACTGTAGTTTAACTCTAACCCTGCTGTTTGGCTTCTGTACTTATTTGATTTGTTTAACAATAGAAAAGTTACTTTGATTTTCTGAATTGTATAAACCATCCCATTTGATTGAATACCTTATTGATTGTAATGTGAATACCCCATTGGTTGTGGTCATACTTGTTTTAGAAAGCACATTCCTCTGTACCTGGGAACCAAGACAGCACAATTATCCCAAGACCTGAGGGTTCCAGATAATGTTTCCCTGTCAACTCAGTGGTCCCAAGACCAGGACAGCACAATTACTCTCAATTGCCTCGATGGCTCTAGATAATGTGTTCCTGGCAACTCAGTGATCAGGAGACCCAAAACTGTAATTAACATGCTTAATTCTGCTTCTGTAAACTGATTTTTTGCAAACCAGGTTCCTCATTCCAAACCCTGGGATATAATCAATACTTTTGTGATTTTTGCCTATATAAACCTGGTGTTGCGGCCATCTTAGCACAATGAGATTTGGGAAATGGCCCCTCATAGTCCCGGATTTGCAATAAATGTGACTCTTTAATTCGACTTCTTGAGGTATCCTGTGATTCGCGGGGTACATTATAACAATGTCATTATTCACATGGAAAATCCTGAAGAATCTGAAAAGATAGACCCGGACACGAATTAATGTACAAGTACCAACCAGTGGGAAAATGCATTTAGAAAGAAAAAGACCAACCCCCTTCGAGGCATAAACACAGAGAAACACCTAAGAATCAACCTAAACCCTGACTGACGCCCAGGCTCTGCCCAGGGAAAGTGATAATGAAACAGGAATTTTAGGGGAATATAGGCAGGTTTAGGGAATTTTTAGAATTGGGGTCCATGGAAAAAAACAGAGTGCTACAGACTGGGAGAAGGTGTATGTCCATAAGACAAGGGAACTGGAAGTTGCCAAAAAAGGTCTATATTTACAAAATGAAAAAGGAAGAAAGCCCAGAAGTAATAGGAGGACAATGAGGGGGCAGGGCCTCAAAAGTTACTATAGTAACCAATTCGAAGGGAATATTGACCAGTCAGAGGGGATATAAGGACATGGAGCTGCAGTCTTTATAAACCATGGAAACAGGAAGTCTGTGGGCCCTTTTACCTCTCCCCACGTGGGAGTTTGTATTTGTTTTTCAATAAATTTCCACCTTTGCTACACCACCTTCTGTTTGTGAATTCATTCTTCGACTCTGGTGGACAAAGAATCCGGGTTCCAGTCAAAAATTCCGTGTCAATAACACATGATCAGGAGTCCTGACTCAGGTGTAGACCCACCAGAAACCAACATGCTTTTTCAGCAAAAGGCTTCATACCATGGCGACACCCACCATGTGAGGCTGCTGTGAATTCTTTATTCAAGAACTGAAATGTGACTGAGCTCCATCATCATTCCTAGTGGAACATGCCCATGGTCCCCCCTGGGCTTAGAACTGTGGACAAAAGGGGCCACATGCTAACCTGACAGCTCAGGGGAGGCCTGCATAGCAGTCCTGCAAACTCAGAGACCTAAAGTCACCACAAAGGATGGTCTGAAATTAAACTTTAACTAAAAGCAGTTATGGTGGGTAGTTACATCCTAGGCCAGTATCTTCACTGACAAGGTCAACCTTTACCTTAACTGAGCCTATCTGTCTTTTTGCATCTATAATAACATACCCTTGCAATGTCTGGGTAACTTATAACTTCCCTTTCTCCAGACCCCTTGGGGCACAAATTAATGTGCCTGGGCCCCAGGACAGATACCACAAATTCCTTCATTATCATGTTAATTGATCCTGCAGTCACCTAAGCCTGTGTCTCTCATTTTACTTTTTATCCAATCCCAGAGGTTTCCTGGCTTGGTTTCTCCTGCCTCTCTAGTCTATCACCAGTGGATTTCAAGTAACCCACCTATGTCCGTCCTTGGATTGCAATGAATAAAAATAGAGGAAAACCCACCATTCTCAGGAGGATTATCTCAGTATGTTGAGGTTCTGCATCTTGGCATTTGTTGACAGTTTGGCTGAAATAAGCTCACAAAAATTATTTACACATTTGAATGTGTTTTTTACTTTAGGTACTAAGAAGGGGGTTTCCTCCTACCATTTCCTTCCTGTCCTGTTTTATTAAAATAAGGTTCCTTTATTTATTTAATTTGTTTTGTTAATCCTCAACCAGATAGTAATTTGAGATCAGAGTCTCCCTTCAGTCACCGAATTTTGTCAGATTTAAGACAGAGCCTCCTGTTTTATTCACGAATACAATCCCTAAAACTAGACATAGGAAAGGGCTTTCTGTGAGCTCTGTGGCTGAGCCTGGGAGCAAAGTTAATTTAAGGCAGAGCAGGAAATTGTGTCTTTGCTTAACTCTCCACCTGCTCCTGGTCTGAGGGCTGTGCTGGTCTTGAGCGCCTCCTGGTGTCCTGGACGCCCCCTGCAGCCCAGCCCTGCTGCCTCCCTCAGGGAGGTTTGTGTCTGGGCTCACAATGACTTCCCATCACTGTGTCTGATGTACAGTAATACATGGCCATGTCCTGGGTGCTCAGGCTGTTCATTTGCAGATACAGCGTGTTCTTGGCATTGTCCCTGGAGATGGTGAATCGGCCCTTCACAGCATTGGCATAGTTTGTGGTACTTCCATCAGGATTAATTTCACCAAGCCACTCCAGCCCCTTCCCTGGAGCCTGGTGGACCCAGCTCATCCAGTAGCTACTGAAGGTGAATCCAGAGGCTGCACAGGAGAGTCTCAGAGACCCCCCAGGCGGCACCAAGCCTCCCCCAGTCTCCACCAGCTGCACCTCACACTGGACACCTGCAAACAGAGACACAAGGTGGACTGAGAATCACATGGAAGCAAAAACAGGCACAGGCACAGGTCTCAGCGCTCCCCACTCCGGAAAATGACCTTGAAAAATGATCAGGAGGAAAACGCATCTTGGCACCAAGTCCATGGTGGAGCCGCTGGGGTCCTGTCTCAGGCACTTGGGTACTGGGTGTCTCCCCAGCATGCAGGGCAGGACCCTCTTTTATAAGGAGGAAGAGAGCCCCATTTGCATGGAGTCTGCATATAAGGGTGCAGCTGGGACCCTGGGCTGCATGCCTAAACTTCTCATCTTAGTGGCGACCCCAGATGGAAAGGACTCAAAGATGCTGGTCACAAGGAGTCCTGTCCTGACCACCCTCCCTCATTCCCTCCTTTCCTGAGACCTGGTCACCCTTGGGTTTGAGAGTCCTCCATCCTTGGGGTTTGATGAGGACCCAGGGTGCTGCCCCCAGAGGCAGGTGGACAGGCTTTCCCCTTGCTCTCCTTTACCTGCCGTGGGCCATGTTGCCTTCATGGGGATTGGGAATAAGATTTGCCTTGGAATGATGGTTTTATTTTGAGACTGAAAGATTCTCTTTGTTCTTCTTCCCAATCAGATGTTCCATGAAACTGGAACGTCAACATGTGACGAGGCAGGAGAGGCTGTGCTGGAAGCTTCTTTTCTGGGTGCTATCTCGCTCTGCCCACCACCTCCTCTAGGGAAGGTCGTGACGAATGTCCTCCTTGGTGACCCAGGATCAAAAAAAAGAAAGAAAGAAAAGAAAGAAGAAGAAACATAAAGGAGAAAGGTCAAATACCAGCCATGATGATGGAAATTAAGTGCCTTCATGCATTTCAAGTGGAGAGGCACCTGGATGAGAACATTGGACAGTGGTCTTGGTAATTCCCACGGATGCTGAGAGAGGCCCTTTCCCTCCTAGAATGAGGCGGACACAGGACCGTCTCCTCTGGCAGCTCGCACAGTGAGCACCTCCAAAGCAGAGCAGCACAGGCAGCCTCTGTGTCTAACACACACTAGCCTAATAAGATTGCTTACGTGTGGTCCCGCTAAGCTAGGAACAATTTGCTCCTAGAGCGTTGTTTGTGACACGCTAAAACATACCATGACATATATGTTGTTTCCAACATAGGCAACGTAGGACATGACAGTCACTTATGACATGTGTGTCAGCTATGACAGGCATGCAGCACAGAACAGGCATGTCACTTATGACACTTTCGTCGCCAATGACATGCATGTAAGATGTATTTTGCTTATTACATCTTTGGAGGCTCATCCTGGTATATAATTTGGGAATTGGCCTGTCATCCATTCTTCTAGGGACAAGCCTTTCTTTCCTGAAGGAACAAGTCCTACGACAAGTGCTACAGGGCCTCAGACCAGGAGATTGCACAGACTCCCTCCCTCAGGTGACACTGGCCAGCTGGACTGCTGGGCCAGCCCTCCACATCGCCATGCTGAGCTCAGTGCTCCTGGCGTCTCCCTGCCGAGGGGTAAAGCCAAGTGGCTGGAGACAAGCAAGAGGTGGTCTGAGCCCTGGCCAGTTTGGCTCAGTGGCTAGAGCATCGGCCTGCGGACTGAAAGGTCCCGGGTTCAATTCCGGTCTAGTGCACTTGCCCAGGTTGTGGGCATAATCCCCAGTAGGAAGTGTGCAGGTAACAGTGGATCAGTGATTCTCTCTGATGATGTTTCTATCTCTCTCTCCCTCTCCCTTCCTCTCTGAAATCAATCAAAATATATTTAAAAAAAAATAGAATTGGCACTGGCTGGACAGTTCAGTTGGTTACAGCATCATCCTGATACAGCAAGGTTACAGGTTCGATCCCCAGTCAGAGCACATACAAGAATCAACCAATGAATGCATGATAAATAGAACAACAAATCAATGTTTCTCTCTCCCTTCCTCTCTCTCTCTCAAAAAAGAAAATTAATAAATAAAAATTTTAAAAGAAACAGGATTGCCTTAAAAAAATAGGGGTGGTCTGAATTCTCCAGGCCTCTGGGGAGCCTTGAGCCCCATGGGGACCCTTGAGAGTGGGTGACTGAGCGGAGATCTCTGCTTCCTTCCCTCTGATGAATTCTTAGTGAGAGGACCCCCTCTGGCTCCTTTATGCCTCCTTCCTGGCCAAGAGTGGAGCTGTCTTCCTCTCAGGCTTGACCAGGGCTCTAGAGACACAACTGGAGGGAATTGTGAGAACCCAGACTTCCCTGCCCCTCCCAGGCGACCACGGGCTGGATTAAGTGGGTGTGGGGACCAGGCAGTAAGACTGAGAGAAAGAGGAGTATGACGCAGGAGCCCGCCAGCCGGTGGTGCCACAGTGGGTGAGGCACCAGTGGGTGAGGACACAGTGGGTGAGGACACGGTGGGTGAGGACACAGTGGGTGAGGACACAGTGGGTGAGGACACGGTGAGTGAGGACACGGTGGGTGAGGCCACAGTAGGTGAGGACACGGTGGGTGAGGACACGGTGGGTGAGGTCACAGTGTGTGAGGACACAGTGGGTGTGGACATAGTGGGTGAGGCACACAGTGGGTCTGCTGGTTCTGTGAGCAGTACCTCCTGCCCATGCCTGTCACTGCAGAGTGGAAAAACCCTGCTCTTTGAGGCATGGATCCAAGGAACATTGTGTCAGTGGCAACAGGTTAAACAGAGCTCCTGGAGATTCATTATTTTATTTTTATTTATTTACTAGAGGCCCAGTGTGCACAAAATTGTGCGTGAGTAGCTTGCTTCTGCTTGCCTCAGCTGGCCACCCTGCTCATCGCCCCTCCCTCCGCTGCTTATAGCTGTCCACTGCTAGTAGCTCACTGCCCCACCCTGCCAGCCATGAGAGCAGTGGCTTGTTTGGTCATGATGGCATGATGGTGTGACGGCCAAGGGCCTTTTATTAATATAAACTAGTGGCCCGGTGCACAAAATTTGTGCACATTAAAAAGGAATTAATTAGAGGAAATAATTTGCCCTTCTATAATAGAAGTGTGAGAGATGAAAGGAAATTAGTAAAATGTATATGAAAATAATAATTTATTAATAAATAAACAGTAATAACAACAACAACAAAGAAATGATATAAAAACATTGATAAAAACAATGAGTGATAAACTGGTTAAATTTATTCTAATATCTCCCTGTATACCACATTAAGAGTAAAAACACTTTCAGAGTGCTTGACTAATTTTTCTTGTGATGAAGTATTTACAACTTTAACTTTAATGCCACATGCTCATCAAACTCGAGAGAAAGCAACATATAACTGACCATGTGCGAAAACAGGTTCAGGTAGGAATATGCCTACTCTGTCTAGAGTTTGTCCTTGTGATTTATTAATTGTCATCACAAATGCTGGCATCACATGAAACTGTCGTCGAATTAATTTAAATGGGAGGCCAGTGTCA
>NW_005371748.1:62621-72043 GCF_000412655.1 Myotis brandtii
TCCTTTCAGTCCCTGGATTATGTCAGAATAAAGACAGCCCCTTTTATGATCATAAATACAATCCCTAAAACTAGACATAGGAGAGGGCTTTCTGTGAGCTCTGTTGCTTGGAGCAAAACTATTTTAAGACAGAGCCAGAAATATTATCTTTGCTTAACTCTGCACCTGCTCCTGGTCCTGGTCCTGTGCTGGTCCTCAGCGCCCCCTGGTGTTCTCGAAGCTCCCTGCAGCCCAGCCCTGCTGTCTCCCTCAGGGAGGTTTGTGTCTGGGCTCACACTGACTTCCCCTCACTGTGTGTCTTACACAGTAATACATGGCCGTGTCCTCGGTGGTCATGGACCTCAGCTGCAGGGAGAACTGGTTCTTGGACGTGTCTGGGTCGATGACTAACCGACTTTGGAGAGATGGCGCGTACTCTCTGTACCACTTGGAACTGAAATAGATCCTTCCCAGCCACTGGAGCCCTTTCCCTGGGGGCTGCCTGACCCAGTGCCAAGTGGCACTAGACACTGTCCCCAGAGATGGCACAGGTGGGGGACAGGGTCTGTGAGGGCTGCACCACCGTGGAGCCTGACTCGTGCAGCTGCACCTGGGACAGGACACCTGGGACAGAAGGAAGCAACAAGGTTAATCAGTCCACATCTCTGTGAACACAGCTGTGAACCCCCAGGTCCCCAGACACTGACCCCAGGGGAGCCCCAGCACAGGAAGGAAGATGAGGAAGGAGACAGCCATGTCCCTGGGTCAGCCAGACTCAGCAGGCTCCACGGCCCCATTGGGGCTGTATTTATACAGGAAGCCACGCCTGCCATTTGCCTGTGCGTCGATCACTGATATAAGGCACCAGGTGCGCACAGCCCACTGAGGCATGGACCACAGTTCTGCAGCCAGATTTCTCCAGAGCCAGGTCCTTGGGCAAGTGGGACCCAAGGCAGGGGCCACAGACAAAGGTGCTCAGAGAGGAGCCTCTGGGTGTGGGTGTTGTGGACCTAACCCCAATTCCAGGGCCTGTTCATTGACATTAATTGATTGGACTTCATTCATTCATTAATTCATTCATTCATTCCACCAGCACTGAGGGCCAGTGACACACCAGAGTCCCTTCAGATAACAAGGACAAATCAGTGAAGAAGACAAATGCCCCGTCCCCGTGTTATGGGGTCGCACACCAGGTGCTTGTGGGTCAGACACACACCATGTGCCCCCAGAGCCTGGCAGCTGGGGAGCCTGGGAGCAGAGGGCACAGGTGAGTGCCATTTGCCTGTGCATCGATCACTGATATAAGGCGCCAGGTGCGCACAGCCCACTGAGGCATGGAACACAGTTCTGCAGCCAGATTTCTCCAGAGCCAGGTCCTTGGGCAAGTGGGACCCAAGGCAGGGGCCACAGACAAAGGTGCTCAGAGAGGAGCCCCTGGGTGTGGGCGTTGTGGACCTAACCCCAATTCCAGGGCCTGTTCATTGACATTAATTGATTGGACTTCATTCATCCATTAATTAATTCATTCATTCCACCAGCACTGAGGGCCAGTGACACACCAGAGTCCCTTCAGATAACAAGGACAAATCAGTGAAGAAGACAAATGCCCCGTCCCCGTGTTATGGGGTCGCACACCAGGTGCTTGTGGGTCAGACACACACCATGTGCCCCCAGAGCCTGGCAGCTGGGGAGCCTGGGAGCAGAGGGCACAGGTGAGTGTCCTCAGACCAGGGGACCCACACGGGAAGGACATAGGCCTGGGCTTGCGTTTTGCCTCCTGATGAGGTGCCTCAAGCTGGACACAGGAAGTGTGTCCTGAAGACCTGCCCTAGGGATTTCCAGGCCCCAGGGGCAGCTTTGGGAACTGGATGTGGATCCTGGTGGGCGGGGGACTTGGATGTGACCCGCAGGGGCTGCCCCAGCACCTCCTGGCTTCTCCTCAACGTGCAGGGGGCTCACAGAGAGGAGGCATCTTTTCTATTCGGAAATGACGTGATTATTCACATGGAAAATCCTGAAGAATCTGGAAAGACAGACCCAGACACGACTTGGTGTACAAGCACCAACCAGTGGGAAAATGCATCTGGAGAGAAAAACAACAACCACCATCCCCTGCGAGGCATAAACACAGAGAGAAAGCACCTAAGGACCAACCTAAAGCCTGACGCCAGGCTCTGCCCACGGAAAGTGATAACACGTGGTCAGGAGCCCTGATGCGGGTGTGACCCAGAGAAACCAACACGCTTTTTCAGCAAAAGGCTTCACACCATGTCCACACCCACCGTGTGAGGCCGCTGTCATTCTTTATTCAAAAACTGAGCTGTGTCTGAGCTCCATCATCATTCCTAGGGGAACATGCACATGGTCCTCCCTAAGCTTGGTACTAAGACAGGGTTTCCTCTTATGATTTCTTTTTTTAAAAAACAAGATTCCTTTATTTATGTATTTAGTTTTGTTCATCCCACTCCAGGGATATTTTCCCACTTATTTTTACAGAAAGTGGAAGGGTGCAGGCGAGGCAGAGAGTTATTGGGACACACTGAGTAGTTGCCTCCTGCAGGCATGGATCCAGGTTGCAACTGAGGCCCGTGCCCTTGATAGGAATTGAACCAGGGACCCCTCAGTCTGAAGGCTCATGCTCTATGCACTGAGCCCCATGGGCTAGGGCCCCTCCCACCATGTCTTGTTAACACTGTGGAGGCCCCCCCACAGCATGCAGGCAGCCAGGAGGGTCTTGCCAGGTGGACCAACAGACCTGGGGGTTGTCTGTGTTTCTGGGATGAGGGGAACTAGGATGGAGAGGCCCCAGAAGGGCAGCCCCAGGTGCCAGGGTACAGGGGTGCATGGGGAGCTGGGCTGGAACCTCTCTCCAGAGACTTAATGAGGAAGAACCACCCAGATCCCTCTCCTGCAGGCTGATGCTGGGCCTTGCTGTGGGGGACCCACCTGAAGCCAGATGGTCAGACACCATGAGGGCTGAGGGAAACACAAACTTAAATTAGGGAAAAGTCCATTTTCCCAGGTGCCAGGATAGAGCACCTTCAACATGCATGTAAGTTTCAATGTCAGTTTAAAAGCTCACTGGGGCCTCCCCAGCTTTACACCCCAGCATGTTGTTTGGGGACCTTGGAACCTGCTCTGAAGTGTGACCACTAGGGGGCACCCCTATCCCCACTTCTGTGGAAGGAAGGGGGCAGCCAGACTTCAGGGGGCTCCAGGCTCGTGATCAGAAGGAAGACGCAGTTGTCACCAAGTCCATGGTGGAGCCGCTGGGGTCCTGTCTCAGGCACTTGGGTTCTGGGTGTGTCCCCAGCATGCGGGGCAGGGCCCTCTTTTATGAGCAGGAGGAGAGCCACATTTGCATGAGGTCTGGATATAAGGGTGCAGCTGGAACCCTGGGCTGCATGCCTGACCTTGTTATCCTCGGGGCGACCCCAGATGGGAAAGGACTCAAGGATGCTGGCCACAAGGGGTCCTGTCCTGACCAACCCTCCCTCCCTCCTTTCCCGAGACCCAGTCACCCTGACGTGTTTCTGTAGATGGTTTCCCACAAGAACTCAGTTCTCTTCCCTTATCTGCTGTTTTGCCAACCCCACAGGGCAACACCACTGCAGTTATTTATTTTTTTTAAGAATGTACTTTAAGGGTGCATGGATGGGACTTCCTCTCCCTCTCTTTCACCCGCCGTGAGCCATGTTGCCTTTCTGGGGGTTGGGAATAAGAACTTGCATTGGATGATGCTTTAATTTTGAGACTGAAGGATTCTCTTTGTTGTTTTTCCCATTCAGATCTTCCACAAAACTCGAGGGAAATAAATCTACAGACCTCCAAAGATCAAAATTTTTTTAAAAAAGTTCTTTCTTAAAATTATCCAACACTCAATATTGAAGTAACTGTTGAGGTAAGTGTCGCTCTTAAACAGGGAATCTTGTTCGTGTGCAAAGGTCCTGTTTTCCCATCCTCTCAAATTGGGACAAGTTCTGTCATTTACAAATGGAGCCCTGGCTGGTGTTGCCAAGTGGTTTATACATTGGCCCGGGCATCACATGGTCTCTCGTTCAAATCCCTGTCAAGGTTGCTGGTTCTCTCCTGGTCCTGGTCAGGGTCATTGAGGAAGCAATCAATGCATGTGCCCCTCTCACTTCAATGTTTCTCTCCCTCCCCATCCCCCGCTTTTCTCTTCCATTCTCTCTCTGAAAAGTAATTGAAAAAATATCCTTGGATAAGAATAAAAAATAAAACAATTAACATGTTGGCTTTTGGAAGCAAAACCCTGGGTAGAAATTGAGGAGACTAGCCAGGAGACTGCTTCTCCAAAAGTCTGTTTAGCAAAGGTCCTCCAAAGCGTAGAGGGATAAACACTTAGCCTGCAGACAAAGCTTGTACACAGATTCATAGGAGAGATGACATGGCTCTGTGTCCTAAGGATGCATGGTAGATTCCAACCCACCAAAAAAGAAAAAGGGAGTCTGGTTTCTTCTCACACAGAAAGCCTCCTAGACACAGTCTTGCTTCCTAGACAGTGATGTGAGCCCCTGCATGCTCAACCAAAATTCCAACTATCTTCTACTGTAGTGTTGAACAGAGTGCTGTCTGCAGGAATACTGCACCCCAGAAAGTCCCAGGTTGAGCAGTCCTTCATTCATTCTTACAACTGGACTCCATGCAGAATCTGTTGTGGGGGAGGTGGGAGCAAATGGACTGACAGACACAAAGGGGGGGGCAATAATGCTAGAAAACTTTAAGCCTTTCATTTCCTTAACAACAGTTTCTCTGAAAGCATGTCAGGACTCTGACACTATGTCCTTGCTTTGGGACTGCTGGATTAAGATTTCCTGTGAAGTTTCAAAGCAGGTCTTAAGAGCAGCATATTATTTTTAGATTTGAAAGTCCATTACACAAAAGCAAGCAAGAAAAAAGTTCAACCAACAAAGAAATTTTTTGTTTTGGACAGTAACAGTTAGTATAAATAACGGTACAGCAGATAAGTGCCACAGACATCAAATGGTTAGTCAGGACAAGCACTTCCAAGGTCTGAGGACTAGGCTAGGGCAAGTTGACACTCACATGCTGAGGTTTGACTGGACTAAAGGGTACAAACTACCACAAAAAATGAAGATGAGCATGGAAAAGTTTGCCTTTTGAGAGCAGCTGTTGGGCTTACTGTTAATAAGCTCATATAAACGATCAGAAGAACTATAAACGATCAGAAGAACTAACCAACCTAAGGAGAGATGGAGTGACTTCACATTTTATTTTTAAAAATTGGGATGGAAAAATTCTATGAACAACAAGAATCTGATTTTGTCCTTCCTTATTCTCCAAATGCATACCATAATAAATTTTAGCCAATAGCTAATTTTTTTAATGGACAGACTCTGATGGGGGAAAAACATCCAAACCAGAAATCTTTAAAAAGGCTCTCCTTTTTGTTCTGGATGTTTTATTTCTCTTGTGTCTTGGAGAAATATTACCAACTCCAATAAAGGTTGGCCATTAATATAAAATCAAATAGGTGTGAGACTCATCCTTCAGAGTGCAGCTGACCTTCTTAGGGACTACTGAGCGCCAGCACCGTGAAATTTTTTTAATAGACAGACTCTGACGGGGGAAAAACATCCAAACCAGAAATCTTTTAAAAGACTCTCCTTTTTGTTCTGGATGTTTTATTTCTCTTGGGTCTTGGAGAAATATTACCAACTCCAATAAAGGTTGGCCATTAATATAAAATCAAATAGGTGTGAGACTCATCCTTCAGAGTGCAGCTGACCTTCTTAGGGACTACTGAGCGCCAGCACCGTGACAAGGCTGCAGTGATCCAGTGTGTAAGTCCTTTTAGCCTGAGAGCAGAACTTCTTAGGATCTCCTTACACTCCACTGTCTAGTATAGCATGTTACAACCACTGCAATTATAAGTCTCCAAATAGATACATTTTTGTGTATTGAGCCATCATTTTGAAGTCGATTCCTTTGATTTTTCTTCATAGATAACTATGTCACGCACAAGTAGGGACACCTGGTATCTCCATTCACATTTGATTGTCTCTATGCATCTTTATTGTCTTATTTCACTTGTTAAAACGTCAAGTACAATGTTGAATAGAAGTGGTAAGAGTGGACCTTTCTTACTTTGTCCCCATCTGAGGGGGAATCATTTCCCTTCCCACAATTGAGTATGATTTTAGCTACAGGAGTCCCATGATCAGATTGAGGAAGTGCCCTTTTATACCAAGTTCCCTAAGCATTTTTATCATGAATGAATACTGTGCTTTGCCACACACTTTTCTTTATCAAATTTTATGACCAAGTGAATTTTCTTCTTTACACAGTTGACGTGTTGGATTACATTGGTTGATTAAAAAATATTGAATTAGCTTTGAGTTGTTGGGATAATTCCTACTTTGTCATGATATAGTATGATTTTCTTATATTGCAGGTAGGATTTACTAATATTTTGTTGAGGATTTTAGTAAATACGTTAACAAGAAATTTTGGTCAGTAGTTTACTATTTCTTTGTACTGAGTGCACAAAGAATGCCGGCCTCATAAGAATGCACTGGGGAATGTGTTTATATCTCCTCATTAATTTCTGATATTGGTCATTTGTCTCTTTGCCAGTCTTGTTAGCATTGAGTTAGTTTTATTGATTTTTTTCAAAGATTCAGCTGTTGGCATCATTCATTTTTCTCTACAATTTTTCTGTTTTGATTTCTGTAATCTCTGTTCATTTTTATTTTTCTTTCCTTTTGGTTGATTTTAGGTGATTTTGATCTTCCTTTTCTAATTTTTTTTAAAAAAATATCTTTACTCTTGAGAGTATTACTAATATTCCCCCTTTTCCGCCCATATAACCCCTCCACCACTTTCCTGCCCAATCCCAGGCTTTCATCACCCTCCTATTTGTGTCCATGGGTAATGCAATGCATATAAGTTATTTGGTTAATCTCTTTCCACACTCTCCTCCCGCTTCTCTCTGAGACTCGTCAGTCTGTCTTATGTTTCCATGCCTCCGGTTCTATTTTATTCATCGGTTTATTTTGTTCATTAGATATTATGTTTAATTACTTTGGTTTTTAGATTCAATTGTTGATAGATATGTATTTATTGCCATTATTTTTCATATTTTATTTTTTTAAAATATTTTTATTGATTTCAGAGAGAAAGGGAGAGGGAGATAGAGATAGAAACATCAATGATGACAGAAAATCACTGATCAGCCGCCTTCTGCATGCCCCACACTGGGAACTGAACCCACAACCCAGGCATGTGCCCCTGACTGGATTGAACCCTGAAACCCTTCAGTCAGAAGGCCAATGCTCTATCCACTGAGCAAAACTGGCTAGGGCTTTCTTCATATTTTTTCCTTCTCCTCCTCCTCCTCCTCTTCCTCCTTATTCTTATTCTTATCCTTATCTTTATTCTTATTCCTTTTCCTTCCCCTCCTCTTCCTCCCCCTCCTCTTCCTCGTTCTCCACCTGGATGTGTAGAGTTGTAATGTGGTTTGGTCTGAAGCTGTCCACCAGGTGCACTGGCTATAGGGCCTCCTGGTGGGTACAAAGTCAGCCACTGCCTGGGGCCACCAAGCAGGAGCTACAGGGGGATCTGCAGATGGCTGCTACTTTTATTGAGCTTGGCAAGGACAAGTTGTGAAGCAAGGCAGGCTGGTGCTAGTTCTGGGTCTTGGGCCTCTTATTGATAGGTTTGGGGCACGCTGATGCCAGCTGCTACTTGTTTGAGAGATTTTAGGAGAGTCTGAAACTTGAGCCAGGACAAGCCATTCAAATGGAAAGACTGCTGGAAACAGTTTGGGTGGGGCTAAATTTTGGATGGGGTGGTTTCTCAGGGAATCACCAGGGCAGAGAAAACTGTGTGAGCCACACTGATGGAACCTCAGATATGGCTTTGAGGCAGTTATGCAATGAGGGAGGTCCCAGCACAGAAACAATGACTCCTGTGAGTAGCCCTGTCTGGAAAAAAGCCACCTCAAGTTCCTGCACTAATGCCAGATAATTCAGTTCTTCACTGTATGTTCCAGGATCCCCCAATTCCATCACCTATGGATGGAGCTCAGAGGAAGCAAGAACCTGTAAATTCCTGTGCCAGCCCTTTAAGAGAAACAGCCTGGGTCTCCAGCAGCCTCCATGTCATTCGAAGACAATTATTTCTGGTTTTTATAACTCGAAGTTCTGAAGACTTCTGTTTCCAGCTCTGGAAACCTGGGTTGTGGGTCTGGTGTGGGGCTGGGGCACTTTGACTTTCACAGGGGGCCTCCACAGCTGAGATATCTCTCCTGATTAAACACACGCCACATGTGGTTGTCGGACTAGCTCATTCTCCACCTCTGCCCTTCCTACCAGTCTTTATGTGCTTTCTTCCTTACCTCCCTAGTCAGGAATGATGGTTGTTCTCTATTTTAGTTGTACATTCCATGTGGTTGTGGGATGCAGCGAGAACATGCCTCCAAATATGCCTCCAAATTGGTTCTCACCCTTTTCCAAATTTTTAAAATGGAGGCTTATATTATTGATTTAAAGATCTTTATTCTATTCTAATAGGTAAGCATTTAATGCTATACATTTCCCTCTAAGCACTGCTCTAGCTGCATCTCACAAAATTGGATATTTTGTAATTTCATTTTCTTTCAGTTTTGAAATACATTTTCTCTTAGTTTAGAATTCTACCTTCATGTTGCTTCAATGCTCCTTCAGCTCTTTAGAGTCATCACTCCATTGTCTTCTGGTTTTGGTAGTTTATCATGAGACCTTTGATGTTTTTATTAATCTTGTTCCTTGACTCATGTGTGCTTTTTTCTTTACTGCCCTTAGGGATTTTATCTTTTTCAGGAGTTTGACTTTATTGTGCCTTTATTTAATGTTGTTTATTTTCATTCTTCTTGGGGTACTTTGGTGTTCTTAGATCTCTTTATAGTTTACATCAAATTCTGAGAAACTATTTGCCATAATTTCTCCAAACATTTCACTTGGTGCTCCCTCTCTCCCTTTTCTGGGATTCCAATTACATGTATATAGATTGGACTGCTTTATTGTCTCTTACATTGCTGACACTTGACTATTTTTTGGAAAATTTGTTCTGTGTTCCATTTTGGGGAGGTTTTATTACATTTCTTTAAGTTCACTTATGTTTAATCGACAGTGTTAGTCTTACTTCATGTATTATTCATTTCAGATATTGTTATTTGCTTATCCTCTAGAAATTCAAAATACAGACCAGTTCTACCAACTCCTTTCTGTTAGAATAAAGCCGTCATGTGTTTTATCCACCAGAAGCTCCTGGCAGAAGACTGTCCCTTTGCTAGCACAGCCGTGGTTATTGGTTGCTGGGGCTACAATAACGTTTCTCTGGTCCCTGCCCAATGACGTTTGCAATGGCCTCCTTAAAATGGCAATGTCTCCAGGAGGGACCAAAGGAAATATTAAGGACTC
>NW_005371748.1:73317-74314 GCF_000412655.1 Myotis brandtii
AAAATCATTGATTGGCTGCCTCCTGCGCGCCCCCTACTGGGGATCAAGACTGAAATCTGGGCTTGTGCCCTGGCCAGGAATGGAATCATAGGTCAATACTCAACCATTGAGCCACACCAGCTGGCTTTAGTCCGTTTTGTTTTGTTTGTTTTTTAATCCTCACCTGAGGATATTTTGCCTTTGATTTTTATAGAGAGTGAAAGAAAGAGGCAAAGGTAGAAAGAAATATCAATGTCAGAGAAACACATGAATTGGTTGCCTCCTGCACATGACCTGACTATGGCTCTGGCCAGGAAGGAACCTGCAACATAGGTACGTGTCTTTGACCGGAATCGAACCCACGACAATTCGTGCTGCAGACTGATGCTCTATCCACTGAGTCAAAAAGCTAGGGCTGGTTTTGAAATATATTTCAGTTAGTTTAGAATTCTACCTTGATGACTTTTCAATTTTCCTTCAGCATTTTAAAGTCATCATTCCTTTGTCTTCTGGTTATGATAGTTTTTCATGAGACATTTAATGTTTTTATTGATCCTTTTTTAAAAAAATATTTTTATTGATTTCAGAGAGGAATGGAGAAGGAGAGAGAGATAGAAACATTAATAATGAGAGAGAATCACTGATCAGCTGCCTCCTGCACGACCCTTCCGGGGATAGAGACCACAACCTGCTTATGTGTCCACACTGGGAATTGAACAGTGACCTCCTGGTTTATAGGTCGATGCTTAACCACTGAGCCAGCTGGGCTGTTCCTGTTGATGTTCTTTGTGAACGGTGACGTTGAAATGAGCCGGATGTGCAGGATACAGAGAAGCAGAGGGCTACCGCTCGCTCAGGCGAGTAGCAAAAGCCCCCACAGCCCTCATGGCTTTTATTCAGGGAGTACAGCAAATAACAGTGGAGTACAGCAAGTGACAATGATTAACAGGCATGCTTATGAGATCATCAGAGCTAAGTTATACATTACACTATTAATTTCCTATGTTATACAAAGACT
>NW_005371748.1:74370-77675 GCF_000412655.1 Myotis brandtii
TATTTATCACCTCAAGGAAAGTTCTGCCTCTGAACAATAAGTCTTGCTTGCAAGACTTTGTTCTGACGTGGCCTGCTTGCAGGCTCCCGCCTTTTCCTGGCAGAACGTCCTCTTCTAGTTAACTTTATTCCGCTTGACCGCTACAGTTCCCCTACTTTTAGGATTCACAGAACTCCCTGTGTACCTGGGCTCTGGTCAGTGGGATGTTGGCAACATTATAGGTGACCAGGTACCAGCCCTTCCCTGACTGACCTCTGACTCCAGTTTTCACAGCCTTGTCCATCATGATGCTCAGCAGCTCACGGCCCCCCAGGAGGTTCCCTTAGCACAGGTGTGAGCTGTTGGAGGTGCTCTAAGGTCAGTGTTCAGCTGTGTTTACACCTGACACAGGTGGGGCCCCCACAGCCTGACATCACACGTGGGCTTGATGAAGAAAATAAGAATTTTTGGGGGGCGGTGGGGGGTGACCAGCAGCCTGACTCTAACTAGTTAGTCAGTATCCCTAATTCGATTTCCTGTTAGCCTATAGTCTAGTCGCTGCCCCTTTCTTAATTATCTAGTATTGCAAGACCCGTTTACCTAAATACTCACATTTTACAGAGGCCATTAACCATGAACAATAGACAACCCCTGGAGGTGGTTATCAGCGCTGGTGCCAGGCCAGGCCTTTAGGTCTCACAGTCCCCATCCAAACACACGGGACTTTTTGCAAAGCCCACTAAAGGTCCGGAAGTCCTACCCATATTTGGGGGACAAAGAAACCAAAGGGTATAAAGAGAGGGCTTCCTCCATATTGGTTTACTCAGGATTTGGAGAACTGACCCCCCTGAGTCCCTGTACTAGTACATGTGAAACATCTGAAGATCAATGGGTTTATCCTGGACCTCCAAGTACTCCTGTGTATTTTTCGGTCACCTGGTAAATTCTGTAACGGGCTCAGCCGGGTGGCTGAGGCTGGCTTCATGCCGCCGGAGTGGCCCTGGCCCTGGCATCTCAGGGAGGGACTGGCACAGGAGATGGGAATGAGGGGATGTTGTGGGGGTGCATTTAAGGAAAAACCTACCAGGGCAGGAAGGAGAGGGCAGAGCGCAGCCACACGGGATGTCCTGTGCAGGCCTGATGAGGTGAGAATGCGGGCGGCAGAGGACAGAGGGTGAGGATGGGGTGGTGTCTGCGGAGCCTAGTGGCACAGCAGAGGTGGGAGGGGACCATGTCTCCTTCAGCAGGTTCTCAGTATCCAGGTGGATTCTCTAGGGGAAGCGGGACAGGTGTTGGGATGTGTCCTCGGGGACAGGGTTCTGGAGACATAAGGGGAACCGGGCCCAGCAGGGCTGTGACAGGCCCTGTCACTGGGCCTCCTTCCTGCTTTCATCCCAGGACACCCTGAGCCTTAGGTCCGCCTCCCAGGTTCACTGAGCCAGGAGCACACACAGGGGTTGGACCCTAAACCTCTATATGCAGCCATGTCAGTGAGAATCAAGCAGCTAACTGCCCCAAAGGGCTCCTCCAGGGGCAGAGCAAAGGGCTGATCACCTTAAGGTGAGGTTTGGGGCATGGACTCTGTTCCCAGCTCAGCACTGTGTGGAAGGTGGGGAATCTCAGTGAGGGGGTCAGGCATCCCTAGAATGTTTTCCTTGTCAACCCAGAGAGCAGATCATCAGGGACATGGTGACAGGAAGGGCACAGATGAGAAGTTGACCAGATCTGAAACACAGCCACATCCTACTTTTTTTTCCGGCAGAGAGTCTAATTCAAGCCTCAAAGAAGGAAGCAGGAGCTGCCCCAGGGACAGCAGGAGGGAAGAAAGCATTGACCCTAATAGGAAGCCCTCACAACCCCTCCAGGGACATCTTCTGAGCCAGGACCTGGTTTTGCTGGTGCTGAGCGCCCCCTCGTGGACTGAGTGCCCCCTGCAGCCCAGTCCTGCTGCCTCCATCAGGGAGGTTTGTGTCTGGGCTCACACTGAATGCCCTTCACTGTGTGTCTGCTGTACAGTAATACACCGCCTTGTCCTGGGCTCTCAGGCTGTTCATTTGCAGATACAGCGTGTTCTTGGCGTTGTCTCTGGAGATGGTGAATGGGCCCTTCACAGAGTTGGAATAGTGTGTGCTTCCACCTGTATTAGTAATGCCTGAGACCCACTCCAGTCCCTTCCCTGGAGCCTGGCGGACCCAGTCCATTTCATAGTCACTGAAGGTGAATCCAGAGGCTGCACAGGAGAGTCTCAGAGACCCCCCAGGCTGCACCAAGCCTCCCCCAGACTCCACCAGCTGCACCTCACACTGGACACCTGCAAACACAGAGACACAAGGTGGACTTAGAATCACATGGAAGCAAAATCAGGCACAGGCACAGATCTCAGTGCTCCCATCTCCTGAGAATGACCTTGAAGAATGATCAGGAGGAAAACACAGCTTGGCACCAAGTCCATGGTGGAGCCGCTGGGTTCCTGTCTCAGGCACTTGGGTTCTGGGTGTCTCCCCAGCCTGTGGGCCAGGGCCCTCTTTTATGAGCAGGAGGCAAGCCCCATTTGCATGGGGTCTGGATATAAGGGTGCAGCTGGGACCCTGGGCTGCATGCCTGACCTTGTCATCCTCAGGGCAACCCCAGATGGGAAAGGACTCAAGAATGCTGGCCACAAGGTGTCCCATCCTGACCCACCCTCGCTCTTCCTTTCCTGAGACCCAGTCACCCTGACCCCATGCCTTTGGGGGCACCCTCCAGGATTGAAAGTCCTCCATCCTTGGGGTTTTGAAGAGGACCCAGGGGTGCTGCATCCAGAGGCGGGTGGTTGGGCTTCCTCTCGCTCTCCTTCACCTGCCGTGGGCCATGTTGCCTTTCTTGGATTTTGGAATAAGAATTTGCATTGGAATGATATTTTTATTTTAAGACTTAAAGACTCTCCATGTTGTTTTCATCTGTCAGATCTTCCATAAAACTCGAACGTATACAAGTGATGAGGCAGGAGAGGCTGGGCTGGACACTGTGGCCGCAGACTCTGTCTCAAACCTGCTGTCCCTGTAACAGCACACACCTGCCTTCCTGAATCCACACATTTCACTCAGCTTCCCATCAGTTCCTGTGCAAAAGTCCTGTTTCCCAGCCTCTCAACGTTGGAGGATTTCTATCCTTTAAAAATGGATCCCTGGCAGGTGGTGGGGTGAGCTGGAGGAGGTCAATGCTGGAAAAAGGGGGACATGCGTGATACTTTCAAAATAGAAAAAAAATAATAAAAATAAATTAATAAATTTAAAAAATGAAGTCCTGGCCCTGGCCGGTTTGGCTCAGTGGATAGAGTGTTGGCC
>NW_005371748.1:82575-92860 GCF_000412655.1 Myotis brandtii
CATGCAGAAGGCAGCCAATCAATGATTCTCTCTCATCATTGATGTTTCTATCTCTCTCTCCCTCTCCCTTCCTCTCTGAAATCAATAAAATAATATTTTTAAAAAAAAGTCACGTGGAGTTGTTGGAAATGGGGGCACCTCACAGGAGCCATAGTTGAAAGTAATTCAGCCACAGGCAGAATAGCAAAGCTGGGGGCAATGAGAGAAATCAATATATTACCTCTCTCTCATCCCACTTTTCCGTATCGTAGTGGTACATCCCATTGGCCAACCCTACCTGGAATTCAGAGGACAAGAGAACCCAGGTGAGGCAGTTCATGAAGGTCAGATTCCCAGAACAAATGGTGAGATAGAGAAGGGGCAGTGAGCAGATTAGGGGAGCAAATGAAAAAACAAACAAACACAAATATAAAGTAAACAATGGAAAGAAAGTCCAGACTCAGGCTGTGAGGAATTCTATCATTTAGAAGTCAGGTAAAGGAGGAAGAGGAGACTGCAAAGGAAACTGAGATGGAGTGATTATAATAGATAGGAGAAAAGGAATGTAATGTCATGAAAACGTAAGAAACAATAGTCCAAGAAGGAGAAAGTAATCAATTATATTTAATAATCCTGAGAGAGTTTGTTGGACATTTTTTAAATAAATTTTGGTTTCATTTTGGCTACTCAGCATCTTAAGCCCATTTTTATGTTTAGAAATTTTTATATTTACTCTTTTTTAGTCTTGGCAGGAGACTATCTTCTACTACAGAAGTCAAAAATTTCTGTCCAGCCAGGGTGGCACAGCAGTTGAGTTTCAACCCATGAACCAAGATGTCATAGTTCAATTCCAGGTCAGGGCACATGCCCAGATTGCAGGCTCAATCCCTAGTAGAAGGTATTCAGGAGGCAGCAGATTAATGATTCTCCCTTATCATTGATGTTTCTATCCCTCTCTCCCTCTCCCTTCCTCTCTCTGAAATCAATAAAAACATTTTCTAAATGGTTAAGGGTGATAGAAAGAGGGTATTGGTAAAAGAAATGTTCAACTCCATTACAGAGAGTGAACATATCTTCCCAATGTAGGGTTAAAAACTAAACTACCATCTTTTCATTAATAATTTTAAACACACACACACACACACACACACACACACGCACCACACGTCCACACACTCCTCTATCACTTCCTTGCACTCTCACACTCTCTCCCTCCCTACCTTCCTGCCGGTTGCCATTTTTTTCCAATCAAAATATATTTAAAAAAAAATAGAATTGGCACTGGCTGGGGAGCTCAGTTGGTTTCAGCATCATCCTGCTACAGCAAGGTTGCAGGTTCGATCCCCAGTCAGAGCACATACAAGAATCAACCAATGAGTGTATAATAAATAGAACAACAAATCAATGTTTCTCTCTCTCATTTCTGCTCTCTCTCTCAAAAAATAAAATCAATAAAAATTTTTAAAAGAAACAGGATTGCTTTAAAAAAAGTAGAGGTGGTCTGAATTCTCCAGGCCTCTGGGGGGCCTTGAGCCCCACGGGGACCCTTGAGAGTGGCTGCCTGAGCAGAGATCTCTGCTTCCTTCCCTCTGATGAATTCTTAGTGAGAAGACCCCCTCTGGATCCTTTATGCCTCCTTCCTGGCCAAGAGTGGAGCTGTCTTCCTCTCAGGCTTGACCAGGGCCCTGGAGACACAACTGGAGGGAACTGTGAGAGCCCAGACCTCTCTGCCCCTCCCAGGTGACCATGGGCTGGATTAAGTGGGCGTGGGGACCAGGCAGTAAGACTGAGAGAAAGAGGAGGATTACCCAGGGTCCCACCCGTGGGTGGTGCCACAATGGGTGAGTCCACAGTGGGTGAGGTCACAGTGGGTGAGGACACAGTGGGTGAGGACACAGTGGGTGAGGTCACAGTGGGTGAGAACACAGTGGGTGAGGCACCAGTGGGTCTGCTGGTTCTGTGAGCAGTGCCTCCTGCCCATGCCTGTCACTGCAGAGTGGAAACACCCTGCTCTTTGATGCCTGGATCCAAGGAACTTCATGTCAGTGGCAACAGATTAAACAGAGCTCCGGAAGATTCATTAATTTATTTTTATTTATTTACTAGAAGCTCAGTGTGCATGAAATCGTTCTTGAGTAGCTCACTTCTGCTTGCCTCAGCTAGCTTCCCCGCCCATCGCCCCGCCCTCCACCACTTATAGCCCTCTGCCCCTAGTAGCTCTCTGCCCCACCCTGCCCGCCCCGAGAGCCTCGGCTCATTTGGTTATTACAGTGTGATGGTATGATGGCCACGGGCTTTTATTAATATAATTTTTTTAAATCCTCGCTCAAGGATATTTCACTATTGATTTTTTAGAGAAAGTGGAAGAGAGAGGGCAAGGCAGCGAGAAACACATAGGTTGTGAGAGAAACACATAGGTTGGTTGCCTCCTGCACCAGCCCAGACCAGGCCTGGGGCAGGGGAGGCCATTGCAACCAAGGTACATGCCCTTGACCATAATCAAACCTGGGACCCTTCAGTTTGCAGCCCGACGCTCTATCCATGGAGCAAACCGGCCCAGGCTATTTTATTTTTTATGATGAAGAGGAAACAAACTAGTGAATGAAACCCCTCTTTGGCCTATCCCTGCACATGTCTTTGGGGCTGCATTCTTGAGTTTAGTGAGTCCTGAGTTTAGTCAGTCCAGTAGTTCTGAGTGCTCCTGCTGGCCCTGAGCACCCCCTAGAGTCATGAGTGCCTGCAGCCCAGACCTGCTGCCTCCCTCACGGAGGTTTGTGTCTGGGCTCACACTGACTTCCGCTACAGTGTTTCTCAGACAGTAATATACAGCCATGTCCTTGGCTCTCAGGCTGTTCATTTGCAGATACAGCATGTTCTTGGCGTTGTCCCTGGAGATGCTGAATCGGCCCTTTACAGAATCGGCATAGTATGTGCTACCACCTGTATTAGTAATGAGTGAGACCCACTCCAGCCCCTTCCCTGGAGCCGAATGAAACCCCTCTTTGGCCTATCCCTGCACATGTCTTTGGGGCTGCATTCTTGAGTTTAGTGAGTCCTGAGTTTAGTCAGTCCAGTAGTTCTGAGTGCTCCTGCTGGCCCTGAGCACCCCCTAGAGTCATGAGTGCCTGCAGCCCAGACCTGCTGCCTCCCTCACGGAGGTTTGTGTCTGGGCTCACACTGACTTCCGCTACAGTGTTTCTCAGACAGTAATATACAGCCATGTCCTTGGCTCTCAGGCTGTTCATTTGCAGATACAGCATGTTCTTGGCGTTGTCCCTGGAGATGCTGAATCGGCCCTTTACAGAATCGGCATAGTATGTGCTACCACCTGTATTAGTAATGAGTGAGACCCACTCCAGCCCCTTCCCTGGAGCCTGGCGGACCCAACCCATCCAGTAGCTACTGAAGGTGAACCCAGAGGCTGCACAGGAGAGTCTCAGAGACCCCCCAGGCAGCACCAAGCCTCCCTCAGACTCCACCAGCTGCACCTCACACTGGACATCTGCAAACACAGAGACACAAGGTAGACTTAGAATCACATGGAAGCAACAGGCACAGGCACAGGCCTCAGAGCTCCCCTTCTCCTGAGAATGACCTTGAAGAATGATCAGGAGGAAAATGCAGCTTGGCACCAAGTCCATGGTGGAGCTGCTGGGGTCCTGTCTCAGGTACTTGGCTTCTGGATGTCTCCCCCTCATGCTGGGCAGGGCCCTCTTTAATGAGCAGTAGGAGAGCCCCATTTGCATGGAGTCTGCATATAAGGGTGCAGCTGGGACCCTGGGCTGCATGCCTGACCTTGTCATCCTAAGGGTGACCCCAGATGTAAAGGACTCAAGGATGCTGGACTCAAGGGGTCCCATCTGACCCACCCTTCCTCCCTCCTTTCTTAAGACACGGTCACCCTGACCCTATTCCTTTGGGGGCAGCTTTCAAGATTGAGAGTCCTCCATCATTGGGTTGTTGATGAGGACCCAGTGGTGCATGGATGGGGCTTCCTCTCCCTCTCCTTCACCCGCCGTGAACCATGTTGCCTTTCTAGGGGTTGGGAATAAGAACTTGCATTGGATGATGCTTTTATTTTGAGACTGAAAGACTCTCTTTGTTGTTTTTCCCATTCAGATCTTCTACAAAACTCAAGGATGTACATGTGATGAGGTAGGAGAGGCTGGGTGGATGCTGTGTCCACAGCCTCAGTCTGTAAACTGCTGTCCCTGTCACAGCTTGTAACTGCCTTTCCAAAACCACAGATTTCACTTAATGTCCCTGCTGTTCCTGTGCAAAAGTCCTGTTTTCCCAGCCTCTCAAACTGGGACAAGTTCCATCATTTAAAAATGGAGCCCTGGCTAGTGTTGTCCAGTGGTTTATACATTGGCCCGGGCATCACATGGTCTCACGCTCAATTCCCGGTCAAGGTTGCTGGTTCACTCCAGGTCCTGGTCAGGGTCATTGAGGAAGCAATCAATCCATGTGCCTCTTTCACATCAAGGTTTCTCTCCCTTCCCGCACCCCGCTCCTCTCTTCCACTCTCTCTCAGAAAAGTAATGGGAATAATATCCTTGGGTGAGAATAAAAAAAAAAAAGGAACATGTTGGCTTTTGGAAGCAAAACCCTGGGTAAAAATTCATGCACCAGTCGTCCTTGGGGGCAGATGATCCCCTCTCTTCTCAGTGGCAGAGGGGCCACCTGCAGGTCAGTCCTCAGCTCTTATTCTGGGGGCAGCCCCGTCCCACAGCTTTTATTGGAGCCAAACTGTCAACTGTTGGGGAGCAAGACCTTAAATGCCTGGAGAATAAATAGGTGCAGCTGCGTTTGTGCATTTGAAGTTAAGGCGGAAGGTGAGGAAGGTGACATGGAAGAGGAAGAGAGTGAGGAGGGGACTGGGTGACAGGACAGTTACCAGGAGGTGCTCTCCTGAGGGTGGTCATGCTGATGTCACAGGTGTGTCAACCCAGATGCACAGGAAGAATGGACGGGGTTGCTCAAGGGAAAGATGAGCCTTTTAGTAAAGAAGTTATAGGCCTGGGGCGGGCCCACCCCCAGGGCTGCCCAGGTAGGGATGTGTGATCAGAGCCCCTGGGAGGGTCCTTTCAGTACCTGGATTATGTCAGAATAAAGACAGAGCCCCTTTATGATCATAAATACAATCCCTAAAACTAGACATAGGAGAGGGCTTTCTGTGAGCTCTGTTGCTTGGAGCAAAACTATTTTAAGACAGAGCCAGAAATATTATCTTTGCTTAACTCTGCACCTGCTCCTGGTCCTGGTCCTGTGCTGGTCCTCAGCGCCCCCTGGTGTTCTCGACGCTCCCTGCAGCCCAGCCCTGCTGTCTCCCTCAGGGAGGTTTGTGTTTGGGCTCACACTGACTTCCCCTCACTGTGTCTCCTGCACAGTAATACACAGCCATGTCCTCGGTGGTCACGGACCTCAGCTGCAGGAAGAACTGGTTCTTGGACGTGTCTGGGTCGATGACTAACCAACTTTGGAGAGATGGCGCGTACTATCTGTATCACTTGGAACTGAAGTAGATCCTTCCCAGCCACTGGAGCGCTTTCCCTGGGGGCTGCCTGATCCAAGTGGCAGTGTTGCTGGAGACACTGTCCCCAGTGATGGCACAGGTGAGGGACAGGGTTTTCGAGGGCTGCACCATCATGGAGCCCGACTCCTGCAGCTGCACCTGAGACAGGACACCTGGGACAGAAGGAAGCAACAAGGTTAATCAGTCCACGTCTCTGTGAACACAGTTCTGAACGTCCAGGTCCCCAGACACTGACCCCAGGGGAGCCCCAGCATGGGAAGGAAGACAAGGAAGAAGACAGCCATGTCCCTGGGTCAGCCAGACTCAGCAGGCTCAGTGGCCCCAGTGGAGGCTGTATTTACACAGGAAGCCACGCCTGGCATTTGTCTAAGCATCACTTTCTGATATAAGGCCCCGGGTGCACACAGCCCACTGGAGCACCGACCCAGTTCTGCAACCAGATTTCTCCAGAGCCGGGTCCTTGGGCAGGTGGGACCCAAGGCAGGGGCCACAGACAAGGGTGCTCATACACGGGCCTGTAGGTGTGGCCATGTGGACCTTACACCAATTCTAAAGCCTGTTCACCCACATTAATTGATTGGACTTCATTTATTCATTCATTCATTCCACCAGCACTGATGGCCATTGACACACCAGCATCCCTCTCAGTAACAAGGGCCAATCATTGAAGAGACAGAGGCCCTACCCCCGTGTTCTGGGGTCACACGTCAGGTGCTTGTGTGTTAGACTCACACCATGTTCCCCCAGAGCTGGGCAGCTGGGGATCCTGGGAGCAGAGGGCACAGGTGAGCGTCCTCAGAGCAGGGGACCCACCAGGGAAGGACATAGGCCTGGGCTTTCGTTTTGCATCCTTATGAGGTACCTCACGCTGGGCACAGGGAATGTGGCTTGAAGACCTTCCCTAGGGGTTCCCAGGGCCCAGGGGCAGCTTTGGGAGCTGGATGGGGATCCTGGTGGGCGTGGGGCTAGGATGTGACCTTCAGGGACCGCCCCAGGGCCTCCTGGCTTCTCCTGGAGGTGCAGGGGGCTCGCAGAGAGGAAGCATCTTTTGTATTCAGAGATGACGTGATTATTCACATGGGAAATCCTAAAGAATCTGGAAAACCGACCCGGACACGACTTGATATATAAGCACCAACCAGTGGGAAAGTGTATCTGGAAAGAAAAACAACCACCACCACCCCCTGCGAGGCATAAACACAGAGAGAAAACACCTAAGGATCAACCTCAAACCTGATGCCCACGCTCTGTCCATGGAAAGTGATAACAAGTGGTCAGGAGCCCTGACGCGGGCATGACCCAGAGAAACCAACACGCTTTTTCAGCAAAAGGCTTCACACCATGTCCACACCCACCGTGTGAGGCCGCTGTCATTCTTTATTCAAAAACTGAGCTGTGTCTGAGCTCCATCATCATTCCTAGGGGAACATGCACATAGTCCTCCCTGGGCTTGGTACTAAGACAGGGTTTCCTCTTATGATTTCTCGCTTTTTTTAAAAAAAAAAATAAGATTTCTTTCTTTATTTATTTAGTTTTCTTCATCCTCACCCAAAGATATTTTCCCACTTATTTTTAGACAAAGTGGAAGGATGCAAGCGAGGTAGAGAGTTATTGGGGCACATTGAGTAGTTGCCTCCTGCAGGCACAGAACCAAGTTGCAACTGAGGACCGTGCCCTTGATAGGAATTGAACCAGGGCTCATGCTCTATGCACTGAGCCCCACGGGCTAGAGGCCCTTCCACCATGTCTAGTTAACACTGTGAGGCCCGAGCACAGTATGCAGGTCCTGTCAGATGGACCAACAGACCTGGGGTTGTCTGTGTTGCTGGGAGGATGGAGAGGCTCACAGAAGGGCAGCCCCAGGTGCCAGGGTACAGGGGTGCATGGGGAGCTGGGCTGGAACCTCTCTCCAGAGACTTAATGAGGAAGAACCACCCAGATCCCTCTCCTGCAGGCTGATGCTGGGCCTTGCTGTGGGGGACCCACCTGAAGCCAGATGACCATGAGGTTGAGGGAAACACAAACCTAAATTAGGAAAAAGTCCGTTTTCCCAGGTGCCAGGATAGAGCACCTTCAACATGCATGTAAGTTTCAATATCAGTTTAAAAGCTCACTGAGCACCTCCCAAGCTTTACACCCAGGTGTGTTTTCTGGGGACCTTGGAATGATCTCTGAAGTGTGACCACTAGGGGGACCCTCTCCCCACTTCTATGGGAGGCAGGGGACATCCAGACTTCAGGGGGCTCCTGGCTTCCAGGTGCAAACCTACTTCCTGTCCTAAAGAGGCTGGAGGTCTCATGTTCCCTGGGATCAGGTCAATGAGCAAACACATGTGGCCCCTCCAGTCACCAGGAGATTTAGGGTGAACTCTGGGTGACAAGTGGTGCTGCCAAGTTCCTCCTGAGGCTGCACCTCTGTGAAATGCTGTGTTTGTGTGGATGGTTTCCTACAAGACGTCCGTCCACTTTTCTGCTGCTTTGACAACCCCACATAGGCAACACCACTGCAGTTATGATAAGTCTCCAAATAGATCCATTTTTGTGTATTGAGCCATGACTTTGAAGTCGATTCCTTTGATTTTTCTTCATAGATAACTATGTCACGCATCAGTAGGGACACCTGGTATCTCCATTCACATTTGAATGTCTCTATGCATCTTTCTTGTCTTATTTCACTTGTTAAACATCAAGTGCAATGTTGAATAGAAGTGGTAAGAGGACCTTCTTGACTTTGTTCCCATCTGAGGGGGAATCATTTCCATTTTCACAATCGAGTATGATTTTAGCGACTGAAGTCCCATGATCAGATTGAGGAAGTGCCCTTTCATGCCAAGTTCCCTAAGCGTTTTTATCATGAATGAATGCTGTGCTTTGTCACACACTTTTCTATATCAGTTTTTATGACCATTTGAATTTTCTTCTTTACACAGTTGACTTGTTGGATTACATTGGTTGATGAAAAAATACTGAATTAGCTTTGAGTTGTTGGGATAATTCCTACTTTGTCATGAGGTAGTATGGTTTTCTTCTATTGCTGGTAGGGTTGGCTAATATTTTGTTGAGGATTTTAGTAAATATGTTAACAAGAGATTTCGGTTAGTAGTTTACCATTTCTTTGTACTGAGTACATAAAGAATGCCAGTCTCATAAGAATGCACTGGGGAATGTGTTCATATCTTCTAATTAATTTCTGATATTGGTCATTTGTCTCTTGCCAGTCTTGTTAGCATTGAGTTAGTTTTATTGATTTTTTTCTCCCAAAGATTCAGCTGTTGGCACCATTCATTTTTCTCTACCATTTTTCTGTTTTGATTTCTTTAATCTCTTTTCATTTTTATTTTTTTTCCTTTTGCTTGATTTTAGGTGATTTTGATCTTCCTTTTCTAATTTTTTTTAAAAAAATCTTTACTGTTGAGACTATTACTAATATTCCCCCTTTTCTGCCCATATCACCCCTCCACCCCATTCCTTCCCAATCCTAGGTTTTCATCACCCTCCTATTTGGGTCCATAGGTAATGCATATGCATATAAGTTATCTGGTTAATCTCTTTCCACAGTCTCCTCCCTCTTCTCTCTGAGACTCGTCAGTCTGTCATATGTTTCCATGCCTCCAGTTCTTTTTTATTCATTGGTCTATTTTGTTCATTAGATACTTTGTTCATTTATTTTGGTTCTTAGATTCAATTGTTGATAGATATGTTTGTATTGCTATTATTTTGTTCATTTTTTATTTTTTTATTGATTTCACAGAGGAAAGGAGAGAGAGAGAGATAGAAACATCAATGATAAGAGAGAATCATTGATTAGCTGCCTCCAGCATGTCCCCCACTGGGGATTGAGCCTGCAACCCGGGCATGTGCCCTTAACCAGAATCACACCCAGGACCCTTCAGTCCATAGGCCGAAGCTCTATCCACTGAGCAAAACCAGCTAGGGCTGGACACTTCCTTTTTAAAGTGCCAACAAAGGGTTTCTTACCAAGAATTGCATAGGTAGAGAATCTGACCACTCTAAGATTATAGAATCTGTCTTCTTTCCCCCTCTTTTTTTGGGAAGCTGGTTGCTGTGTGCTTGTCTTCAATATTCTACAACACAAAGCTAAAAATACACTGTTTAAGATTCAGCTATCCACTAGAAGGAAAGCAAGAATATAGTGTAAATAACATTTGGGAGAGAGATGGCTCAGAGGGAGAAGGGAAAGGGGACATATTGTAGAGGGGCATGTGGGGTGGAGGGCACAGGGATGTCTGTCATGTTGTTACTCTTTATTCTCAATCCATATTTTATGTCTACTGAGTATTAAGTAAAAATAAGTATAAGACTATAAAAATCAGGTTATGGTGGATTATCAGGAAATCACCAGGGCAGAGCAAACTGTGTGAGCCATACTGATGGAACCTCAGATATGGCATCCAGGCAGCTATGCAATGGGGGAGGTTCCAGCACAGAAACAATGACTCCTGTGAGCAGCCCTGTCTGGGAGAAAGCCACCCCAAGTCTCTGCCATAATGCCAGACAAACCAGGTATTTCCTGTATGTCCCAGGATCCCCCAATTCCACCACTTATGGCTGGAGCTCAGAGGAAGCAACACTCTTTAAGTTCCTGTGCTGGCCCTTTAAGAGGTACAGCCTGGGTCTCTAACTGCCTCCATGTCACTCAAAGATAATCATTTCTGGTTTTTGGAACCTGAAGTTATGAGGACTTCTTTTTCAAGCTCTGGAACCCTCGGTTCAAGGTCTAGTGTGGGGCTGGGACCCTTTGCTTCTCACA
>NW_005371748.1:92986-94425 GCF_000412655.1 Myotis brandtii
GGAATGATGGTTGTTCTCTATTTTAGTTGTACATTCCATGTGGTTGTGGGAGGCAGCAAGAACATGCATTTACCTATGCCTCCAAATTGGTTCTCATCATTTTCCAATTTTTAAAAGTGGAGGCATAAGTTATTGTTTTAAAGATCTTTATTCCTTTCTAACCTAAACATTTAATGCTATATATTTTCCTCTAAGCCTGCTCCAGCTGCATCTCAGAAAATTTGATATTTTGCAATTTCATTTTCATCCAGTTTTGACATACATTTTCATTAGTTTAGAATTCTACATTGATGTTCCTTCAATGCTCCTTCAGCTCTTTAGAGTCATAACTCCATTGACTTCTGGTTTTGGTAGTTTAATCATGTGACCATTGATGTTTCTATTAATCTTGTTCGTTGACTTATGTGTGGATTTTTCCTTGCTGCCCTTAGGCATTTTATCTTTTTCACCAGTTTGACTTTATTGTGCCTTGATTTAATGTTGTTTATTTTAATTCTACTTGGGGTATGTTGGTGTTCTTAGATCTCTTTATAGTTTACATCAAATTCTGACAAACTATTTGCCATAATTTCTTCAAACATTTTACTTGGTGCCCCCTCTCCCCTCTTTATGGGATTCCAGTTACATGTATATATATTTGACTGTTTTATTGTCTCTTATATTCCTGATCCTTGACTATTTTTTAGAAAACTAATTCGGTGTTCCATTTAGGAAAGCTTCTATTATACATCTTTAAGTTCACTTATGTTTAACCTTTCGTGTTAGTCTTACTTCATGTATTTTTCATTTTATACGTTGTTATTATCCTAACCTCTAGAAATTCAAAATACAGAGCAGTTCTACCAAGTTCCTTTCTGTGAGATTAAAGCCCTTGTGTGTTTTATCAAACAGAAACTCCTGGCAGAAGACTGCCCCTTTGTTAGCACAGCTGAGGCTATTGGTTGCTGGGGCTGCAATAATGTTTCTCTGGTCACTGCCCAACGACGTTCCCAATGGCCTCCTTAAAATGGCAATGTCTCCTGGAGGAGAGACCAAAGGAAATATTAAGGACTCCTTCTCACTGATCAATGGGGCAGAGGAAGTAAGTGCCTTCCTCTAAGGGGTGGTGTGAAAGGAAATGTAAGGCATCAAGGGGAGAGGCAGTGCGTCCTTGAGGAGGGGGTTTACTCCTGGAGAATAAAACCACTGACCAGATCATCAGAGAATATATCTCCCCTGAGCTGATCATCATGCTCTGTGGTGCTGAGCGCCCCCTGGTGTCCTGAGCATCCCCTGCAAACTAGCTCAGGTTCCTCCCTCAGGGAGGTTTGTGTCTGGGCTCACACTGACTTCCTCTCACTGTGTCACTTGAACAGTAATACACGGCTGTGTCCTCGGTGGTCACGGAGCTCAGCTGCAGGGAGAACTGGTTCTTGGATGTGTCTCTGGAGATGGAGGTT
>NW_005371748.1:96844-113851 GCF_000412655.1 Myotis brandtii
GGGCCGCCACCTGCTCACAAGGGTGTGTTGTGGCCCAGGCCTGGTGGGCTGCGGACAGGCCTGGGAGCTCCTCCGACCTCGCTTTCCCTTTCTGCCAGGCTCCTGGCTGTCCCGGAGCGCCCCGAGGAAGAGGACTCGGAGACGGCTGTGCACCTTGTTCAGCGCACAACAGGTGCTGGTCCTGGAGGAATTCTTTGAGGGGAAACCCTACGGGACCTATGAGGAACGCGAGACCCTAGTGGCCAGGCTGAGCCTGCAGGAGTCCCAAGTGCAGGTACTGCCCCCATGCCCACGCCAGCACCGGGAATCACCCCTCTCGCTCCCACTGCCCGCTGCCCACCGTGCAACCCATGCCCTCTCCGGAGCCCACCCCAACCCGGGGAGATAGTGGGGTCTGGGGGCGGAGGGAGACGGTGAGGCCGGCCCTTCCTCCCGGAGCCCCCTCAGCCCTGGGCACAGGCGGATGCGCCGAGCTTCTCCCCTCTTACACTTGCTCACTGTCCCCTCTCTCCCCAGGTGTGGATCAAAAACCGCAGGGCCAAAGACCCAGGCTGCAGCAACTGGGCAAGCAGCAAGGCCAGGGAGCCCACGCTGCGCCCTAGGAACCAGCAGTCTGAGTCCCTGAGCCCACATCCGCACCCGTGCCTGAGCATGCAGGCCCTGCGTTCCAGGAGGACCTGTGCTCCCTGCCAGCCCTGTGCTGCCCGCCATTCCTGTACGCACTGAGGAGCCAGTGTTCCCAGCCGGCCCTGTGTTCCCAGCCAGCTCTGTGCTCCCAGCAGGCCCTGGGCTCCCCACCAGCTCTGCGCACCCTGCCTCCACCTTACACCACGGGGCCCTGGTTTCCGCAGCCTCCCTCCGCACAGACCCTTGCAAGAGTTCCCAGCAGCAGATCCCAGCGCCTCCAGCTACAGCCAGGCCTGCTGCGACCCTGCGCAAGACGTCCAGGGCACGGTCACCACTGCACCTGCTCCAGCTCCAGCTCCAGCCCCAGATCCAGATCCAGATCCAGCTCCAACTCCAGATCCAGCTCCAGTTCCAGATCCAGCTCCTTCATCAGCTCCAGCTCCAACTCCAGCTCTAGATCCAGCTTCAACTCCAACTCCAACTCCAGCTCCATCCGAGGCCATACTCTCGCCTCAGGACCCAACAACGCCGGGAATTTCTCTTCAGACCCTGATTTCACAGACCTGCTCTCAGCCTATTGCTTCTTGGAGGAGCCCTTCTCCTCCCCCAGGCCTTGGTACGACTTGGTGGCTGACAGCATACGACTTTGTGACTGACGTGGACCTCTTCCAGTCACTGGATCTCCAAGGGAGTGTGTCCCTGCCTAGTCCTGCAGATGCCGCCACACCAGAGGGGACCCGGGTGTGCGCCCTCGCTGGTGTGCGAAGCGCGGGTCAGTGTCTCCGCCGCCAGTTGCTCCCCTGCAGAGTTGGCGCACCTAGAAGCATCCACCCTGGGGAGGTGGCCTGGGCTCTGCCCCCGCCCCGCCACCCCCCACAACACCCTTTGGTGGCCACTGCGCATGCGCCTGGCTGAGGGCCTGGGCTGCTGCTTCTGAGGTCCAGGCTGAGCCCATTAGGGCGCAGGTGACCTCGCTGCAGGTTCCTGGATCTCCCAGGGAGTGTGTCCCCGCCAAGTCCTGCAGATGCCGCGGGACCAGAGGGGACCAGGGTGTGCGCCCACGCGGGTGCGAGGAGCGCAGGTCAGTGCGTCTCCGCCTCCAGTTGCTCACCTGCAGAGTCGGCGAACCTCTAAGCATCCACCCTGGGGAGGTGGCCTGGGCTCGGCACCCCGCCCTGCTCCCGCCAACACCCTTTGGTGGCCACTGCGCGTGCGCGTGGTGGAGGGCCTGGGCTGCTGCGTCCGTGGACCAGGCTGAGCCCATTAGGGCGCACGTGACCTCGCAGCCTGTTCACAGCGCTGGGAGCGCAATAGCTGCTGCTGGTGCGGGACCCACTGGAGAGCTGCTGCCCACTGGATCTCCAAGGGAGTGTGTCCCTGCCTAGTCCTGCAGATGCCGCCACACCAGAGGGGACCCGGGTGTGCGCCCTCGCTGGTGTGCGAAGCGCGGGTCAGTGTCTCCGCCGCCAGTTGCTCCCCTGCAGAGTTGGCGCACCTAGAAGCATCCACCCTGGGGAGGTGGCCTGGGCTCTGCCCCCGCCCCGCCACCCCCCACAACACCCTTTGGTGGCCACTGCGCATGCGCCTGGCTGAGGGCCTGGGCTGCTGCTTCTGAGGTCCAGGCTGAGCCCATTAGGGCGCAGGTGACCTCGCTGCAGGTTCTCAGCGCTGGGAGCGCAATAGCTGCTGCTGCCCAGAACTTTCCCAAGGACACAGCCCAGCCTTCCCGCTCCTCCTGGCAGCGTGCTCTGGCGCCCGTAGGACTGGGCGAACTTTTGGAGTGTGCACATCTGCGACTCGCGGCTTCCTGTTGCTTTTCCCACCGCATTCCCTGGACTCGGAGAATTCACCCCCTTCTCGCGGCATCATTGGACACCGGGAAGACACTTCGCGTGTTGGGGTGGGGGGAGGGGTTATTTTACTTACTTTATTTTAGGTATTATGCTGTATGAAATGTTTTATTAAATTCCGCTGTATCCACTTTTTATCCCATACGAATAAAATTCTGCACAATGTGTCGTGCTTGTGATTGGGTTTCATTTCTGATCATGTCAGATCATGTTTGGCATAATGGTTGTATCGCAAAGCTCAGGTCCCTGAGAGTAGAGTGGAGTCTGATGTACCTTAAAATGACTGTAGATGGTCTCCACCTGTAGGTCCCTGCCTAATCCCTTTCTCACAGTCAACATGCCATGAGAATGAGACCTCTCCACAGTTTCTAGAAGAAGGGTGCCAAGGGCTGAGAGGAGTGATGAATTTACTCATAGATCAGCCGTGTCTCCACATTCCTCAGTTCACATAAGAAAGAAACCAGATGTCAGCCAACAGTGCAGAAAGCCCCCTGGACTAGAGGAATGCCTTAGTAGACACAATGACATGCACACCACAGTGTGACCGTGGGATTCCCTTCAGGAATGTTTTGAACCTCAGAGGGCAGAACATGACGCACCCTGGAGAGAAACCATGTGAATGTCACCTACGAGGGAAAGGCTTTCTGCAACGATCTGGGCTTAGAAACCACAATGAAATGCACAACGGAGAGAAGCCTTATGAGTGTGGTGAATGTGGGAAAGCCTTTGTGGGAAAGCCTTCAGTCAGAGTTCTTTCCTTAGACAGCATAAGGCCATCCACACAGGAGAGTAACCCCATGAATGTCCCCTATGTGACAAAGCTCTCAATCAAAGATCTTACCACAGAGAAAGAGGAGAGAGTCCATCCTGGCAAGCAATGCTATGAATGCCACTAGTCAGAGCTCTGGCCTGGACCAGCACTGGAGAATGCACACGGGGCAGAAACCACATGTATGTCCCATGTGTGGGAAGGCTTTCCGTCAAAAGTCTGAGCTGACGACACGTTACCACATAACACACACCAGAGAGCATCCATGTGAATGCGGTCGGTGTGGGAACGCCTTCAGTCAACATGCGAATCTCATCAGACACCAGAGTTCCTACACGGGAGGAGAGCCCTAGGCATGTCAGCCATGTGGTGAAACCTTTTATTCATCAAACAACACTGGTCATGTACGTGACCATTCACAGTGTACAAACCACTGTGTCTGAAAGGTGAGGCATTCGCTGATCACTTACTTCTTACTCAACCTTAAATATCCCACACCAAGGATACAGCAATCCCAAATGGAAACACACATACTTAGTTGTTTTTATATTAAATATGATTCTAATGTATTTGCTTTTCATTTTCTATAAAATTCAGTTTTTTAAAAGTCCATTTATCATACTGTGCATCAAAATGAAATTTTGAACAATTAAAAAATTAAAATAAAATAGAGGTCAAAATATAAATGAGATGCCTTTGAAAATCACCAATAATGAACACACCACAGTGAACGAACCCTCACAACCTGTTAAAGAAGTAAAAGTACCCAAGGTTCATGTTCAGGATATTGGAAGTTCCATTTGACACTATTTCCCCTACGAAGTGATCAGAGGATAAACTAAGACCACAGTGTGAACCTAGTGCCAGTGGACCAATTGTTGAGGGAGAGTGGATCATCATAGTGTGTCTCGTGGGTCCCTGGGAGCTAGAAGCATGAACTATAGAGACATAGACAGAGAGGTGAATTTGGACCTGAATGTGTAGCAGCTCTACTGCCTCATTTGTGGCTTTCAATATCTAGATTCATTTGTAAGACCAATTTTTATCATTGGTGATACAAATGAAACTTGGTCAAAAGTAGGATTTTGTGGTGAGAATGTAGGTGTTATTAAGGAGTAATTAGGTTTAAGTTATTAAAAACTCATTATTAGAAACGTGATGTCTGCTTGTGACCTTGGGGACCAATGTAGCCATGTCCATCCATGATGGGGGTCAAGTGGAACCTGCACCTGGTGGGACATTGCCACAATGGGGGAAAGCTACCTGGGAAGATGATGGGGGATTAACACACACATCCAGCGTTCTTTCATTGGGTTGTGATCTCCTCTTTGTTTATCCAGTTCAAGTTTTCTTTCCTCATTTTCCTCTGAAACAGCCCCACATATTATATTTCCTATAGTCTTGAAGACACTATGGAGAGTGTGCAGGGGCACAAGCCATTTGTGTTTTGATGTTGTACCTTATATCATTCCTGAGTTCACTTTCTAGTTCTTTCCATTTTCTGGTGCAGTTTTTAGGGTTTGCTGTATACAATAACATATCATATGTGTAGAGATAGAGAAATTTTAACATGTTTCACTGTAATTCATACGTTTTGTTTTTCTTCTTCTTGCCTAAGTATTATGACAAGGACTTTTAGCTTTTACAATAAAAGCAGTCACTGGGGCACCCTTGTCTTGGGCCTGATGCAAAAAGAATAGATTTGAAATTTTCTCTGTTTAGCATGATGTCAGTTGTTGGCTTCTCAAATGTGGCCTTTATTATATTGAAGTCTATCACTTCTACAACTAATTTGTTAAGAATTTTAATATAAAGGGATTTTTGAATTTTAAATGCTTTATTCTATATCAGTTTATATCATGGTATACCTTATCCTTCATCTGTGGATGAGGGTAGCCCATTTACTGGTTCACAAACATTGAGCGATCCTTGCATCCTTGCACAATATCCCACTGGATCATGGTTAATGATCCTTTCAATGTGGTTCCTAATATATTGTTGAGGGTTTTTGCATTTATTCTCATCAGGGATATTAACCTGTCATTTTGTGTGTCCTTACTTGACTTTGGTATCAGTGTAATTGTCACCTCAATAAATCTCTTTGGAAGTGTATCGTCTTCTTTTAATTATTGGAAGAATTCAGGAAGGATTGATTAAAAAGTTATGAATTCTTTTTTTGAGTTTTTGGTGGAATTCACCCTTGATTCCATTTGGTCATTGGTTTTTATTTGTTGGAAGTTTTCACTACTACATCAATTATTTGTTTAAATTCATAGCAATCTAGCCAATTTGGGATCCAGTTCTTAATTTGAGCTCCTACTAAGTGGACTGAGAAAAACATCTGTTGATCTTCACAGGGTGTGGTCAGTGTTGAAATAATAGTTAGTTTCAGGCAATATGTTTATTTCATATGACACCCAAGAGAATGAAATAAATACATGTTATCTTGTATAGAATTCATAAAGTGCCTTTGTCCTGAGAATGCACTCCTTTACCCCATCTCCATGGATCTCAAGGAATAAGTCCCACCCACTGCTCTCTGAAATCCACCGTAGTTTGTGCTGAAGACATAGCTGTCCATGACACTCAGACCATGGCTGAGCTCCTCTGTTACACTAAGACCAGGCCATCACTGAGAGACAAAGGCATCATCTGTGAGAAACATAGGGCTCAAGAAATCTCTGGTGAATTTGCTGGGCCTTCCTGAAATGCAGAAAGGTTAATTGTGTGCTGACAGTTTCCACAGACTAAAAAACCAATCTACGTTTTTCTTCCTCCACAAGTGATACACGTGTATTTGCATGTCAGAATGTTTCTAATAGAGTAAATCTTTGAAAAGACAAAGCCATTAGTGGTAGCTAGTGCACCATGGGTTTAGAGCAGCCTGGGCAAACTACGGCCCATGGGCCGGATCCGGCCTGTTTGAAATGAATTAAACTAAAAAAAAAAAAAGACCGTACCCTTTTATGTAATGATGTTTACTTTGAATTTATATTAGTTCACACAAACACTCCATCCATGCTTTTGTTCTGGCCCTCCGGTCCAGTTTAAGAACCCATTGTGGCCCTCGAGTCAAAAAGTTTGCCCACCCCTGGTTTAGAGGGACTCAGAGAAAGTGTTACATTGACAGGAAGGCAAAGACCTTCAGAGAAATTAGCCACCTACTCCAACCCCATTCTTGGAGCCTGGTTACTGAAGGTAAAACCAGAGGCTGTTCAGAAAATTCTCAAAGACCCCCAAGCTGTGCCAAGCCTCCCCCAGACTCCTCCAGCTGTACCTCATACCGGACACCTACAGACACAAAGACGTCCGGGTCAGGAAACTCTCACACTTGCACTATTTCTCTCACTCATGTCCAGTCACATACTCAGTGTCTCTTGTTCTCCATAAATTACCTCTTAAAAAAGCCACAAGGAAAACCCAGCTGAGCCCATGGTGAGTGGTCTGTGTTCAGTCCTGAACAGGGAATGAAAACACCTGGGGATCCCAGGGCTGGGCTCCCGTCCCAGAGCTGCAGGGTCAGGGCTGGGCTGGTTTTTATGAGCACAGGGGGCCCTATTTGTATGTCCTCCTGATATATAGGAAGCTCTTGGGTTGGATGCTGATATAAATAACACAGTCCCAGGCTTTGACATACCCAAGGGTGCATTTATGTCAAATAATTTCCACATTTGGGCCTGTGTTCTCCATTCTGGACCCAGCTGTTCTAAGAAACCTGTACAAAGATTCCAGAGAGATAATTGCCATAAAATGAAAAATCAAAAGCTTGAAAATGAGAGATGCCTTTGATAATAACAAGTAACAAAAACTAAGAGAAATTAACTATCAAATCCAGGAGAGAGGTAAAAGTGCAGGAGGCTCATGTTCAGTATATGGTAAGTTCCACCTGACACTCTTTCTCCTACAAAGTGATCAGAAGATAAGCTAAGATCACAGTGTGTACCTCAATCCAGTGTACTAAGTGTTGGGGGACAGAGAAATATCTGTGTGTGTCACTGAAAAAAGAAGCATAAACTATAGAGACACAGACACAGGTCCTGGATCCTATTCCTTCAGGGGAGTTTGGTGCTGGATGTGTAGCCACTGTACTGCCTTGTGGTGTTTGTTCTCTATTCTCTGTTTTAGATCTAGTTTTATACTTTGGGATATAGAAGTATTTCCCTCATGACGAGGTGTGTTTAGGGGAAGATGTTGGGAATGATTTAGGAATAATTAAGTTTAGTTTATGAAAGTCTTAGTAGAAACCTGATGTCTGCATGTCACTCTTGGACCACTGTCACCATGTCCCCACATAATGGGGATCAACTGGACAAAGCACCTAACCCAGTGCCAAATTGGGGGGAAGCTACCTGGGAACATGATGGGGGATTAACCAAGACCGAGGACAAACATGTCCAGGGTTCTTGTTTCATTAGGTTGTCATCTCATTGTTGTTTAGCCAGTTCAAGTTTTCTTTCCTCACTTTCCTCTGAAACAGGCCCACATAATTCCTAGAGTCATGAAGACACTTTGTTGAGAGTGTGAAAGAGCACAAGGCATTTCTGTGTTGGTTTTGTATCTTACACCTTTCCTGAATTCTAGTTCTATTTTCTTCTCATAAAATTTTGAGGGTTTTCTATGTACAAAGCCATGTCATCTGCTTACAGATTAGGAGAAATATTTTAACTTGTTTCTTTCTAATTTAGACTTTCAAAATATATTTTTCTTGCCTAAGAATCCTGACAAGGACTTCTAGTTTTGATGAATAGAAACAGTTACAGGGGAGCCCATTTCTTGGCCCTGATGTTGGAAGAATGGCTTTGAAATTTTCTCTGTGTAGCATGATGTTACTTGTTGGCTTCTCAAATGTGGTCTTTAGTATATTGAGGTCCAACACTTCTACACCTAATATGCTAGAAATTTTAATTTGGAAGTGATGTTAAATTTTAAAGACTTTATGCAATATTTATTTATATGATGGGGTACTTTATTCTTCATTCTGTGAATGAGATGTAGCACAGTTACTGGTTTTACGTTGAACCATCCTTGCATTTAAGGACTGTATTCCACTTGATGATGGCAAATGATCCTTTCAGTGTGTTGCTAAGGTTCTCAGTATATTGTTTAGGGATTTTTCTGTATGTTCATCAGGGATATTAACCTGTCATTTCTGTATGTTTTTATTTGGCTTTATTTTTTTTAAATATATTTTATTGATTTTTTACAGAGAAGAAGGGAAAGGGATAGAGAGTTTGAAACATGGATGAGAGAGAAACATAGATCAGCTGCCTCCTGCACATCTCCCACTGGGGATGTGCCCACAACCAAGGTACATGCTCTTGACCGGAATCGAACCCGGGACCCCTCAGTCCGCAGGCCGACGCTCTATCCACTGAGCCAAACAAGTTAGGGCGGGCATTAGGTTTTAATATGTGAATAATATATGCTTAATACCACCATCATCAGTTACACCCCATATAATTTACAATGATGTCCCGCCCACAGAGCCAGGATATTCCAGCTCAGAGTGAATTATTCCTGGATCCTTGTCCACATGTCGATACCCACAGAGAGCTTCCACCCCACCTCCAGCTCCAAGGGATGGGGCCCTGCAAGGCTGCTCTTCTGTGCTTTCCAGGTATAACCACTGCTCACGTCCTCCTGTGGCAGTGGTTCCACCAGAGAAGAGAGAGAGAGAGAGAGAGAGAGAGAGAGAGAGAGAGAGAGAACAAGAAGAAGAAAGAGAAGAAGAAGAAGAAGAAGAAGAAGAAGAAGAAGAAGAAGAAGAAGAAGAAGAAGAAGAAGAAGAATGCACACTTAGAGCCTTTTATCTGTCCCAGATCCTCTCTTGGCTCAGCCTGTGCACTCCTCCCCCCAATGATTGACCAACTATTACAGCAAGTGATTTATCTGTGAGCTCACATCACACGAATCATTATTCAACTCTCTAGGGAGCCACTAGGCCTCACTGTCATTATTACATACAATCTCTGGAAAGTTTGAGAGAATGTCATCCTTAAGGTAGACAATCAAACCTAAATGCACCCTTAAAGTCCCTTGGCCAAAGGTCCTCCCATGCGGCCTTGGTGTCCATGGCATCAGGAAGACATCAGCCACCTCCCTGTGACTTGGTGATTAGGAGGACCAGGCATTTACAGATTTCTCCTCCAGGGACCCTCCACCTTGCTGCGTGCTGATGTGGGTGGTACTGACAGGGCTCATGCCTTCTCCCAGCTCTAACGCTGTCTTTCCACCACAGCTGTGTCAGAGCTTCCCATGACCTTCCAACAAGAGACTCTGGCTGTTGAAGGAAACATCAGAGAAACGCTGTCCTTCCCATTACTGGAGGGAAACATAGGATGTACATTGAACAAACAATGCAGCAGCAAACTCAGGGATCATTCCTAATGGTCATTCTACATCACACTCTCCATCATTCTGGGGTTGTGACTCAGTTCCATGGAGTGAGTTCCACAGGTGAGGAGGCTGGGAAATCCAAGACTTGGTGCTGGCAGATCAGGTTTCTGATGAAGGCCTATATTCCTAGTGGTTAATTTCTAGCTGGAATCTCAGATGGTGGATGGACAAAGATAGCTTCCTCAGCCCTCTTTTTTAAGAGTGCTAATCCCACTCATGAGAACTCCACCCTCAAGACCTAAGCAGGTCCCCAGGCCCCACCTCCTACCACCATCACCTCGGGCATTAGTTTTTTTAAAATATATTTTATTGATTTTTTACAGAGAGGAAGGGAGAGGGATAGAGAGTTAGAAACATCAATGAGAGAGAAACATCGACCAGCTGCCTCCTGCACACCCCCTACTGGGGATGTGCCCACAACCAAGGCACATGCCCTTGACTGGAATCGAACCTGGGACCCTTCAGTCCGCAGGCCGACGCTCTATCCACTGAGCCAAACAAGTTAGGGCGGGCATTAGGTTTTAATATGTGAATAATATATGCTTAATTTCTGACTCTTCATTTTTTTATATCTCTGACATTCTCACTAAGATCCTGGAAAATCTCATGAAGATCCTTGAATAACCTTATAACCATGGTTTTGAATTTTGTACCCAGTATTTTGCTTGCATCTATTTCTTTCACTTGTGACATGTTTCTTTGTATCCCCATTTTTGCTGTTTCCCTGTGTTTGTTTCTATGTATTGGGTAGACCTGATAAATGTTTTTAAATTGATAGAGTAGCCTTGTGTAATAGGTGTTCTGTAGGGCCCAGAGGCTCAGCCTCCCAATTCACCTGTGATGGACACTCTAGTTGTACACCATTGTGGGCTGTGTGCACAGTCTTGCAGCAGAGCCTTGATTGCTGTTGGTGTCACTTGGAGGGATTGTCCTCCAGGCCAATTGGCTGCGAGGACCAGCTGTGGCTACAGTGGAAAAGCTGTTGTGCAGGAGACACCCATATGGAACAAGACTTGCTTTAATGGGGCTTTGGTGCTCACTGAGTCTGCTTCTTGAGTGTGTCGCTTATGGATGTGTAGAGTTGTAATCCAGTATGGTCTGAAACTGTCCACTGGGTAAACTGGCTCTAAGGAGTCCAGCAATGTCATCCATTTCTGACAGGATTAAAAGCCTGCCCTACCCCATCAGGCACTTCCATGAAGTGATAAACTTTTACAAGGCCCCTCAGTGTGTGGGCCATCCTCACCCTGCACATCCATCCTAAGGTACCTCTATCTCCACCTGGTCACCTCCATGGTGTCACCTTCTATTGGTGTTCTCAGCCTGATGACAAGTCCATACCTGTCACCACCATGTCTTTCTTCTCCAGCTTTGGGGACACACTCCTCTGGGGCCCATTGTCCAGCACACATGTGTCCTGCTGCTGGCATGGACCTGAGCTGTGTGGAGCTGAGCTATACTGTTGAGTCAGGAGAGCCTCTGGTTATATTTAAGTGACGTGGGTCATATTTGATAGTTAATTGTCATTTGGGCACAAGAGTGTCTTAAGGAGACTCTGACTTTTGCCCACATGAGAAAGTTGTCTCTCTTTACAACAGACTTTCTAACTCAGATACTTCAAAGGTAAGAGTAGAATTAGGAATCCAAGGTTCCCTGAGGAAAACTGTGACATGAAGAGGAAACCACACAGGAAACCAGCCCAAACCTCCAACTGCATTTGCTGCTGGGATGGTCCTCGTGTTCAGGGACCCTGAGTGCCCTGTGGTGGTTGCTGCCTCTGCTGCAGGGAGGTTTGTGTCTGGGCTCACACTGACTTCCCCTCACTGTGTCTGTTGTACAGTAATACACAGCTGTGTCCTCAGACTTGAGGCCATTGATCTGCAGATAGGCCCTGCTGACAGAGGTGTCCATGGTGAAGACACATATTTCTGAGAAGCCCTGGTCATACGTGGGTTTCCCAGTATTTGTGTTGATCCAGCCCATATACTGCAGGCCCTTTCCCAGGGCCTGTCTCACCTACCGCATAGAATAGCTGGTGAAGGTGTATCCAGAATCCTTGCAGGAGACCTTCACTGAGGTGCCAGGCTTCCTCACCTCAGCCCCAGACTGCACCAGCTGCACCTGGGAGTGGACACCTGTGGGGAGGAGACAGGAGTGGGTGGAAATCCCCCTTGACTCTCCCTGGTCCCTTCCTTGACCCAGGGCCAGGGGAGCCCCTTACGTGTAACCACAGCCAACAGGAAGAGGGTTTTCCACCTCCAGTCCATGGTGAGGGCTGTGATGTGAGCACTGCTGTAGGGAAGGGTGTGGTGCACTCAGAGCACAGACTTATCCATATTTAACCTAGTTCACCTCATTTGTTTTGCATATTCATGAGAGTCTTAACTACACATGAGAGAAGATGGATGACAAAGGGACTATGCCAGTTGGGAATCTGAGTGTCCAAGTTGTAATCCTTTTTAAAAATCATACCTTGATTTTTTAATGTATGACATATGTCCCCTTTTATTCCCCATTTACCCCTTGTAGCCAGCCCCAGGTCTTCACCATAGTATTTTCTGCTTCCATGGGCTATGCATATAAGTTGTTTGGTTGATCTCTTCACACCCAACCACCCTCTCCCACTTTCCCTCTGAGAGTCTAGATTTTTGAAATATACCGTTGGTATTTTAATAGGGGTTGCATTGAATCTGTAGATTGCTTTATGTATGAACATTTTAATGATGTCAATTGTACCAATCCATGAACATGGTATTTTCTTCCACTTTTCTGTCTCTTCCTCTGTCTCTTCCTTCGACATCCTGTAGTTATCTGAGTTCAAGTCTTTTACATCCTAGGCTAAGTTTATTCCTAAGTATTTTAATTTATTTGTTGCAATAGTAAATGTAGTTGTTTCTTTAGTGTCTTTTTCTGAGGATTCATTATTGGTGAATAAAAATACCATCAAATTTTGGGTGTTAATTTTGTATCCTTCTACATTGCCGAATTTGTTTATTAAATATAGTAGGTTTTTGGTGGAGTCTTTATTAGGGTTTTCTACATATAATATCATGACATATGCAAATAATGAGAGTTTTACTTTCTCCTTTACAATTTGGATGCCTTTTTTTTCTTCTTGGCTGATCGCTGTGGCTAGGGCATCCAGTTTTATATTGAACTAGAGGCCCGGTGCATGAATTCATACAAGAAAGTGGTCCCATGGCCTGGCTGGCTATCAAGGCTGATCCAGGTCATCACCCAGTCCCAATTGGACTAATTGGGGCAGCTGGCCCAGGGCAAGTGGTGGAGAGGGGGACTGCAGGAGGTTGGCTTGAGAGCGCACTGACCACCAGGGGACAGATCCTGCATTGAGCATCTGCCCCCTGGTGGTCAGTATGTGTCATACCTACTGGCCAGTTGTCCAGTCCTAAAGGTCGCTTAGGCGTTTATTTATATATGGTGAATGCAGGCATCCCTGTCTTGCTCCTGTTCTTACGGGAAATGGTTTTAGTTTTGCTCTTTGAGTATGATGTTCACTGTAGGTTTGTCATATATAGCCTTTATCATGTTGAGATATGCTCCCTCATCTCCCACTATGCTGAGAGATTTTTGGAAAAATGGGTGTTGGATTTTGTCAAATGCTTTTCTGCATCTATTAATACATTGTGTGATTTTTGTCTTTCAATTTGTTTACATGATATATCACATTTATTGATGTGTGGATATTGTATCCCAGGAAAAAACTTCATTTGGTCATGGTGTATGATCACTTTAATATATTGCTGAAGACGAGTTGCTAATATTTGAGTTGGGGATCTTAGCATCTATGTTCATTAGGAATATTGGCCTGTAATTCTCTTTCTTTCTATTGTCTTTCTCTGGTTTTGAAATTTGGATAATGCTGGCCTCATAAAAAGAGCTTGGATGTGTTCCTTCCTCTTGGAATTTTTTGAATAGTTTGAGAAATATAAGTGTAAGTTCTTCTTTGAATGCTTATTAAAGTCTTTAGGGTTTTCTATAACTTGATCCGGGCTTTGTTTGCTGGGAGATTTTGGATTACTGCTTCTATTTCATCAGTTGTTATTGGCCTATTCAGGTTTTCTGATTCATCCTGATTCAGTTTTGAGAGATTGTGTTTTTCTAGGAACTTCTCCATTTCATTGTTCATCGTTTTTTTTGTTTGTTTGTTTGTTTTTACAATCCTTTGTATTTCTGTGGTGTAAGTTGTTCCTTCTCCACATTCGTGTCTGATTTCATTTATTTAGGGTCTCTCCCTTTGTTTCTTGATGAGCCTGGCTAACAGTTCATCAATATTGTTTATCTTTTCAAAGAACAAGAGCTAGGTTTCACCAAGTGCTAATCCTTGTTGTAAAATGTGTGGCCTCTGCCAGGTCCCTGACCTCTGTTAAGAGAGAGCTCCTCTGACTGAGTTACCAGGCCCCACAGGACATGCTCCTCATTGTGAGCCCAGCATTGGATGACATGGGGCCACCTGGGCCAGATCTGAGCTTTGATACTTGAATCTTTTCTTCCTTTGACACCTGAATGTCTTCTTCCAAAATTCTGCTGCTAGTGATGTAATAAATCCATCCCTGTGCCAGTCCCTTAAAATTCAAATATCCTGAAGCCATAGAAACACCCTCCTTGTGTGTAGTTCTCATGTCTCATTGAGTTTGGCAAATGCTCTGATAGATAAGGATATTCACAGTCACCTCAGCAGTCATGTCCAACTTTCAGTTTGGGTTGTTTGTATGAAGAGAGGAAGCCCCAGGCCTTAGGAAATCCCTGCTCAACTCCCTCTGCACCTGTTCCTGAGCCCTGAGAGCCCCCTGCTGCTCAGCCCTGGCTCTACAGGGCAGGATCCTGCCTGGGATCACAGGGCATTTACCTCTCAGAATCTCTAGTCCAGTAGTGAAGGCTGTACCCTAATGTCATATTGCTCCCTCAGGGATACCGTGTGATTTTGACATCTCTGGATAGAGTGAACTGGCCTTATTGAGCTCCAATGGCTCTTCACGGAGACCCCAAACCAGGGCTTTAGAAAGCCAGCAGGAGCACTTCCCTGGAGTTGCCAGATGCATGAACACAGCCAATCCTCCCCTCATCCAGAGCTCCTGGGGGTTCTGTGGCCTCTTATGTCCTCAGTTTTCTTTCATTGAAGGTCCCATTTGCACATCCCGTTGGTGACCAAATCTCACAGCACATTTACTATTTAATAAATACACACACACACACTGTGATGATTTACTTTGCTATAAAATCTACATTTGCTCCTCTTCCCTGTACATAGCACCTGGGCAGGGACCACACATGGATTCTGGGCCTGGGTGTGAATTTTTTGGAAGCCAATCAAATGCATCCTCATACAAACACAGAATTGAATTGCAGGCCTTCGTGTGCCTGTGTTTTTATAGGTCCTGTACACCCAGATGTAGGTTAGACCAGGTCAGGCTTGCTTCAGGGAGAGTCAGAGGTGGGGCGGGGTCACCCTTTTAACCTTAGGGGTGCATTTCTTAAAGTCCCCTGGAGACGACCCTCAGGAAGCTGATGCACATCTAACACTGGGAGGGGAGGAGGCAGCAGCATTGTCAGCTGTCAGGTGAGGCTGCTCTCCCAGGTCACCTGGTGGGCGGGGCCACAATGGGCAAGTGAGTACCTGCTCCTGGTCACAGAGAGTCATTGTGGGACCTGACCTCCGAGCATCCACCTGAGACCCTGGAAGGAAAGGAATCTGGGAGCTGATTTTCTGGGAAGGGGCCTGTGAGCTCATGATGGGATAAGACTACAGAGAGAGGGAGGATCAAAATGCAGAGCAGTTGTGTCTTATACTAAATCACTTAACTGATATTTACCTAATAATGAGATATCAGAAGGAAGGGCTTGTGAACCCCCCTGAAGAGACCTGATCATGTGTTTTAACAATAAAGCCATCGTGAAACTGCAATTATTCCCTGAGTTCACACCTTACAGCTCACGGAGTAATTCAGAATCCACACCTTGGAGAACCACTCCAGTGCAGGACGTCTAACTCAGGATGCTCAGAACCCTCTAGAAACTGCAATTCTGGAAGCAGAAGCTGACCCCTGACCTTCTGTACAAGGGGAGGATCAGACAGTGGAAACTTCACTCAGTGTGAGAACCAGACCCCACTATCACTCCTGTTTTGTGCTTATTGACTTGCTAATCATCGCTGGTTGCATGAATTCCTCCCTTTGCCTTAGTATTGCAATTGTTAGGGGGACACAGGAGTCTGAGCCCAGGTTTGGTGCTGACGTCTGGCAGCTTTCAAGCTTCGCCCTCACTCCTCCACTTCTGCCCACATCTGGACACCCAGGTGAAGAAGCTTAGTGGTCTCTCCTCTGCCCTTGGAGGGGATCCATCCACTACAGCTCCTTCCCAGCACAAGACCCCCACCAGTCCTCACTCCCTGACACAGCTCACCCTGTGCCAGTCCCTCTCCTGGCTTCCTGAGCCCATTGCACCTGCTGGAGAGGCCTCTCTGCCTCCCTAGACCGAGGTTATGTCAGAGCTGCAGGTCATTTCATCCCCTGGTGTGTGGACATCTTCAGACTCAGCCTCCAAAGCTGCTGTGGGCAGGACCCTGCTGTCCTTGCACAGGGTCCACTTCCAACTTCTCTGTGTGCAGGGGGCTGGGCAATGGCCACCCTGTGACCTCTCTCCTCCATCAGGACTGACCGGCTCTTTGCTGCTGAGCTGTCTGTGCCCTGATCATGACTCAGGAAAAGGTCCAGGAACCAATGTCAGATGAAGAGGAAACCCAGACTCCAACAAGATCTAGGCTGAGTCTCTCTCTGAGCCACTGCCTGGGCTGCCTGTATTGATTGCTATGACTTGCGCGCCCCCTGGTGCCCCAAGTGCCCCCTCCAGCCCAGCCTTGCTGTCTCCCTCAGGGAGGTTTGTGTTTGGGCTCACACTGACTTCCCCTCACTGTGTGTCTTGCACAGTAATACACAGCCGTGTCCTCGGCTGTCAGGCTGGTCAGTGATAAATAAACTTGGCTCTTGGACGTGTCTCTGCTGGTGCTGAGTCGGGATTTCAAAGTTGGGTTATAGTATGCATCTCCAGCACTCCCTATAACCCCGATCCACTCCAGGCCCTTTCCAAGAGCCTGGCGGGTCCAGTGCACACCAATGCTCGTTAAGGATAATCCAGAGACAGTGCAGGTGAGGGAGAGGGTCTGCGAGGGCTGCACCAGTCCTGGGCCGGACTCCTGCAGCTGCACCTGGGACAGGACACCTGGGGACAAGAAGCATCAGGCCTGTCAGCCACCTGCAGTCACAGCCATCCCATGACCCCTGTCTGACCCCTGAGACCCTCACCTTGGGGGGCTGTCACCAGACACAGGAGAAGACCCAGCAGTCTCAT
>NW_005371748.1:116581-160573 GCF_000412655.1 Myotis brandtii
TAAAATATATTTTATTGATTTTTTACAGAGAGGAAGGGAGAGGGATAGAGAGTTAGAAACATCAATGAGAGAGAAACATCGACCAGCTGCCTCCTGCACACCCCCTACTGGGGATGTGCCCACAACCAAGGCACATGCCCTTGACTGGAATCGAACCTGGGACCCTTCAGTCCGCAGGCCGACGCTCTATCCACTGAGCCAAACAAGTTAGGGCGGGCATTAGGTTTTAATATGTGAATAATATATGCTTAATTTCTGACTCTTCATTTTTTTATATCTCTGACATTCTCACTAAGATCCTGGAAAATCTCATGAAGATCCTTGAATAACCTTATAACCATGGTTTTGAATTCTGTACCCAGTATTTTGCTTGCATCTATTTCTTTCACTTGTGACATGTTTCTTTGTATCCCCATTTTTGCTGTTTCCCTGTGTTTGTTTCTATGTATTGGGTAGACCTGCTAAATGTTTTTAAATTGATAGAGTAGCCTTGTGTAATAGGTGTTCTGTAGGGCCCAGAGGCTCAGCCTCCCAATTCACCTGTGATGGACACTCTAGTTGTACACCATTGTGGGCTGTGTGCACAGTCTTGCAGCAGAGCCTTGATTGCTGTTGGTGTCACTTGGAGGGATTGTCCTCCAGGCCAATTGGCTGCGAGGACCAGCTGTGGCTACAGTGGAAAAGCTGTTGTGCAGGAGACACCCATATGGAACAAGACTTGCTTTAATGGGGCTTTGGTGCTCACTGAGTCTGCTTCTTGAGTGTGTCGCTTATGGATGTGTAGAGTTGTAATCCAGTATGGTCTGAAACTGTCCACTGGGTAAACTGGCTCTAAGGAGTCCAGCAATGTCATCCATTTCTGACAGGATTAAAAGCCTGCCCTACCCCATCAGGCACTTCTATGAAGTGATAAACTTTTACAAGGTCCCTCAGTGTGTGGGCCATCCTCACCCTGCACATCCATCCTAAGGTACCTCTATCTCCACCTGGTCACCTCCATGGTGTCACCTTCTATTGGTGTTCTCAGCCTGATGACAAGTCCATACCTGTCACCACCATGTCTTTCTTCTCCAGCTTTGGGGACACACTCCTCTGGGGCCCATTGTCCAGCACACATGTGTCCTGCTGCTGGCATGGACCTGAGCTGTGTGGAGCTGAGCTATACTGTTGAGTCAGGAGAGCCTCTGGTTATATTTAAGTGACGTGGGTCATATTTGATAGTTAATTGTCATTTGGGCACAATAGTGTCTTAAGGAGACTCTATGACTTTTGCCCACATGAGAAAGTTGTCTCTCTTTACAACAGACTTTCTAACTCAGATACTTCAAAGGTAAGAGTAGAATTAGGAATCCAAGGTTCCCTGAGGAAAACTGTGACATGAAGAGGAAACCACACAGGAAACCAGCCCAAACCTCCAACTGCATTTGCTGCTGGGATGGTCCTCGTGTTCAGGGACCCTGAGTGCCCTGTGGTGGTTGCTGCCTCTGCTGCAGGGAGGTTTGTGTCTGGGCTCACACTGACTTCCCCTCACTGTGTCTGTTGTACAGTAATACACAGCTGTGTCCTCAGACTTGAGGCCATTGATCTGCAGATAGGCCCTGCTGACAGAGGTGTCCATGGTGAAGACACATATTTCTGAGAAGCCCTGGTCATACGTGGGTTTCCCAGTATTTGTGTTGATCCAGCCCATATACTGCAGGCCCTTTCCCAGGGCCTGTCTCACCTACCGCATAGAATAGCTGGTGAAGGTGTATCCAGAATCCTTGCAGGAGACCTTCACTGAGGTGCCAGGCTTCCTCACCTCAGCCCCAGACTGCACCAGCTGCACCTGGGAGTGGACACCTGTGGGGAGGAGACAGGAGTGGGTGGAAATCCCCCTTGACTCTCCCTGGTCCCCTCCTCAACCCACGGACTGGGGATCCCCTTACTTGTTGCCATCGCCACCAGGAGGAGGGTTCTCTAGCTCCAGTCCATGGTGAGGGCTGTTCTGAGAGCACTTCTGTAGGGGAAGGTGTGGCTGTGGGTGATGCCCTAGGTAACCCATATTTAACCTAGTCTACTCCCTCTCTTTTGCATATTCATGAGGCAGGGTATTTTATAGCTGAGGTCTTGACCCCCACCTGAGAGAAGATGGATAAAACAGGGACCAGGCTCAGTGTGAGTCTCAGGGTCCAAGTCCTAATTCATGTGGAGGATGTGTGTGTCCCCTGCCAAGTCCCTGAGCTCCTTCTGAGGAACCAGACCCCACAGGACATGCTCCTCTTTGTGGGACCACCTGTCCATGACATGGGGCCACCTGGACCAGCTCTGGGCTTTGATACCTAATATCTTCTTCCTGGATCAGTGTGTCTCCAAAATGCTGCACCTATTGAGGTAATAAATCCATCCCTGTGCCAGCCCCTTACAATTCATATATCCTGAAGGCATAGAAACCCCCCCTTGTGTGTGGTTCTCATGTCTCATTGAGTTTGGTAAATGCTCTGATAGGGAAGGATATTCACAGTCACCTCAGCAAATTTGTCCAACATTTGGTTTGGATTGTTTATATGAAGAGAGTAAGCCCCAGGCCTCAGAGGAAATCCCTGCCCAGCTCCCTCTGCACCTGCTCCTGGGCCAGCAGCCTGTGCTCCATGGCCCTGTGCGCCCCCTGCTGCCCAGCCCTTGTTTTGCAAGGGGATGGTCCTGTCAGGGCTCACAGGGCATTGACCTCTCAGTGTCTCCAGTCCAGTAGCGAAGGCTGTGCCCTGACGTCAGATTGCTCCCTCAGGGACACTGTGTAGTTTTGATGTCTGTGGACAGAGTGTACTGGCCTTACTGAGCCCAATGGTTCTGGAGGGAGACCCCAAACCAGTGCTTTATGAGGGCAGCTGGAGCCCTTTCCTGGAGCTGCCAGATGGAGGGACACAGCCCACCCTACCCTCATCCAGAAGCTCCAGAGACCCTGGGGCCTCATGTCCTCCATCACCTCATGTTGAAGGTCCCATCTGCATAATTCAACCTGTGGCCAAATCTCACTGCACTTCTATTTAACAAATCACTCACACACACACACACACACACTTTGATGATTTGTTTTGCTATGAATCCACATTTGTCCCTCCTCCCTGTACATAGCACAGGGGCAGGGACCACATGTGGATTCTGAGTCTGGGTTTGACTTTCTGTGGGAGCCAATCAAATTCACTCATGATACAAACACAGACTTTGAAGAGCAGGCAGTGGTGTGTCCGTGTTATTGCAGGTCCTGTACACCCAGATGCAGGTGGAATAGTTCAGGCTTGCTCCAGAGAGTCAGAGGAGGGACTGGGTCACGCTTCAACTGCAGGGGTGCTTTGCTGGGAGTCCCCTGGAGAACCCCTTCAGGAAGCAGGGAACACACCTCAGCACTGGGAGAGGAGGAGACAGCAGCATTGTCTGCTGTCAGATGAGGCTGCTGTCCCAGGCCACCTGGTGGGCGGGGCCACAATGGGCAGGTGAGTACCTGCTCCTGGTCACAGAGAGTCATTCTGGGACCTGCCCTCTAAGCGTCCACTTGAGACCCTGGGAGGAAGGTAACCTGGAGGCTGATTTTCTGGGAAGGAGACTGTGATCTCATGATGGACTAAGTCTACAGATGGAGGGAGAATCAAACTGCAGAGCAGTTGTGCCTTGTACTAAATCTCTTAACTGACATTTACCTAAATATGAGATATCAGAAGAAAGGGCATTTGAATGCCCTGATGAGACCTGATGGTGTGTGTTAATAGCAAAGGTGGTTGTGAAATCCAGGTGGTCCCTGAGTTCACACCTTACAGCTCACGGAGCAATTCAGAATCCACACCTTGGAGAACTGCTCCAGTGCAGGATGTCTAACTCAGGACGTTCAGAACCCTCTAGGAGCTGCATTTCTGGAAGCAGAAGCTGATCCCTGATCTTCTGTACAAAGGGAGGATCAGACAGTGGAAACTTCACTCAGTGTGAGAACCAGACCCACTCTCACTCCTGCTTTGTGCTTATTGACTTGCTCATGATAGCTGGTTGCTGTCCACTCTGAATGCATGAGTTCCTCCCTTTCCCTTATTATTGAAATTGGTAGGTGGACACAGGAGTCTGACCCCAGGTTTGGTGCTGACATCTGGCAATTTTCAAGCCTCGCCCTCCCTCCTTTGCTTCTGCCCACATCTGCACATGCGGGTGAGGCAGCCTGGTGGTCTCTCCTCTGCACTGGAGGGGGTCCATCCACTACAGTCCCGGACCAGCACAGAAACCCCCATAGTCCTCACTTGGTGACCCTGAGCCAGTCCCTATCCCAGCTCCCTGAGGCCATTGCACCTGCTGTGGAAGCCTCCCTGCCTCCTGAGACCGAAGTTCTGTCAGAGATGCACGTCATCTCATCCCCCTGGTATGTGGGCATCCTCAGACTCAGCCTTTGAAAGTGCTGTGGGCAAAACACTGCTGTCCTTGCTCAGGGCCCACAGCCATCATCTCTGTGTGCAGGAGGCTGGGCAATGGCCACCCCGCGGCCTCTCTTCTTCATCAGGACTGACCAACTCTTTACTGCTGAGCTGTTTGTGTTCCGATCATGACTTGAGAAGGTTCAGGAGTCAATGTCACATGAAGAGGAAACCCAGCCATTGATAGGATCCAGGCGGAGCTTCCTTCTGCACCTGCTCCTGTGCTGTCTGAGCTGATCACTGAGTCCTGAGCGCCCCCTTGGTGTCCAGAGTGCCCCCTGAAGCCCAGCCCTGCTGCCTCCCTCAGGGAGGTTTGTGTCTGGGCTCACACTGACTTCCTCTCACTGTGTCTTTCACAGTAATACATGGCAATGTCCTCGGTTCTCAGGCTGGTCAGTGATAAATAAACTTGGCTCTTGGACGTGTCTCTGCAGATGCTGAATCAAAATTTCAAAGTTGGTTATAGTATGTACATCCAGCACTCCTTATAATCCCAATCCACTCCAGGCCCTTTCCAGGAGCCTGGTGGGTCCAGTGTACACCAATGCTCATTAAGGATAGTACAGAGACAGTACAGGTGAGGAAGAGGGTCTGTGAGGGCTTCACCAGTCCTGGGCCCGACTCCTGTAGCTTCACCTGGGACAGGACACCTGGGGACAAGGAGCACCATTTCCTGTCAGTCACATACAGTCATAACCTTCCCATAACTCCTGTCTGACCCCTGAGTCTCTCACTTTGGGGGGCTGTCACAAGGCACAGGAGAAGACTCAGCAGTCTCATTTTCTTCTAGACCACAGCTCTGCCTTCCCAGAGACCTCAGCCCTGAGTGAGGAGAGAGCTGTGAGCCTGCATAGCCCAGGAGAGAATTTACTCTGGAGCTTGAACAGAAATTTGCATGTGGGGCAGCCTTTCCTATATGTGTAGGGCCTGTGGTCTGGTTTCTCTGGTCATTCTGAGTCCCCTGTGGGGGCATCTCTTCCCTTGACCTCAACCAGCATGTAAGTCAGGGACAGGGGACCACCTGGGTCATGAAGCACATTGGAATCAGGTCAAAAAATGGCCTAAAGTTTCTGAGCATAAGAAGAAATGGTGGACTACATTACACATTTAACTTTTCATGCATCTTTCAAACAGTTGTAAAAGGGATTAGCATTTGTTCAGTCCATTACTGAACTTCAAAATTTTATTGGATCCACATTTCCAAATTTTTAAATATAATTTTATAGAAATAAATAGAGGCATGGTGTATGAAATTTGTGCTTGGGGGTGGGGGTCCCTTAGCCCGGCCTGCACTTTCTCCAATCTGGGGCCCCTTGGGAGATGTCTGATCGCCTCTCACAATCAGGGACCACTGGCTCCTAACCATTTGCCTGCCTGCCTGATCACCATTAACCCATCTGCCTGTCTGCCTGATCACCCCTAACCACCTCTGCCTGCCTACCTGATTGCCCCTAACTGCTTCCTTGATGGCCTGATCACCCTAACCACCTCTGCCTCGCCCTGCACCCCACACCCAAGATTTTTCCTCCAGCTGCTTGCTGGCACCTGGGACCTGGGCTTCCCTCCATCTGGTCAGCTGCAGGGTACCCAGAACCTAGGCCCACTTTGCCTGGGCTGGCCATAGCCACAGGGGACCATGGGTGGGCGGATTTGCTTGGGCCACAGCTGTAGGCCCCTGGACAATGGGGTGAGTGGCTTGTCCCTCTCACAGGTCACAGGCTTAGCCACTGTGGGATGTGGGGTGTGTGGATTGGCCTTTTCCTGGGCCACAGCCTGGCTGGTCCTCATTCCTCTCTCCCCAGTGTTGAGTGTCTGAGCTATTAGGGCATGATGGCATGAGGGTGTGATGACCATTTGCATATTAGCTCTTTATTATATAGGATTCCTACTGTTGTGCAAAAAATAAACATATAAAGGACAGCCATTCTCAATATTTTAGTATATCCTAATTTATTGTTTCTTTGATCTGAGACACTATCTCCCAAGCATTGACAGATTAGACATTTGCTATTCTTGTTGTTGGAAATTTTGTGACTGTGTCTACACCTTCTTGTGAAAGCTATTCATTTATGCAAGCCCATGGCCTATTGCAGAGACTCCAAGTAGATACATAAAAAAAAGTCATGGCTTTAAGTGGAGAAAAAATTTGAAATAAAAACAGTGATCATGAATGTGAACAACTCAGGTTTATTCATATGTTGCAAGGAGATTGACCTGTTTTCTCAGTCTAGTGTTAGCATTGATGTTGAGGTCCAGAGAGAGGTGAGTGAAGATAATTTATTCCATAGAATTTCTCACAAGAAAGGAAATTTCAACTCTGAGAGGAATCCCTTGCTCCAAGCCTCCATCTGATCTTCCCCTGGGAGGTAACTGTGGTCAGAGGGCACTGGGCTCTCCTACATAACAAATAACATCCTTAATGTGTAATATATACATTCTCATACACACATATGATTTAGAACTATATTCCTTATGTTTTTATGGAATCTTTGGTGGAACAAAGTCTTTATTTTTAACCAAGTCTAATTTAACAGTATTTTCTTTAATGGGGCTTATTTTGGTTGATTTTATGAAGAACTCCCCAGAAAATGCTGAGCCTCCACTGTCCATGAGGATTGGCTGTGGCAGCCACAGGGACTAGACCAGGTTCTGGTACCAGAGGGGAGCACTGCTGGGAAACTGCCCATGAAAAATAACCCAAGTTCCAGGTTCCAGTTGAGGCCACATACTGTGTCTTGCATCCCAGAAAGGCAGGTGTCATGGCTGAATTCCACAAATGGGAAGTAATTGTTTTACCTTCATCAAGGATGACTCAGTGCACACCTTCAGTTTATTAGAGACTCCCAGGGAGAGCCTTGACCTAAAGTACCTGATGGATCACACAGCAGTATTATAACTGGAGGCTGGAACCAACACTTGCTAAATAAAGTAAGTTTCCTTCAGAAATGGATCCTCTTTCTGACATAAACTCACCCACCAGGCAGGAGGTTCTGCAGTCAATGGAACTGTCAGTCAGAAGGGCACCCGGGAAGACACACAGTGGTTTGGGGAGCAGTGCATGACTTAGGGGTGCTGTACAGACAATGTGGGATATCATGGCTCCTGGAAACCCATCAAGGAGCAAGGTGTGAAGTGTGGGAGCTCTCCTCCATCCTGAAGATGTGATTGAGGTGAGGGTGGAGCCACTACAACACCTATAACATGGAGGCTGAGAAATGCTGTGATAGATCAAGATGCCCAACAAGCAGCCTCAACCTGGGTTATTATCTTGTCTGAGGCTTCAAAAGAGTATTCTACAGAGGACTCGATGCCATCATTATGAAGTGTCAAAGTTTAGCCCATGATTTTAAGTAAAAAAAGAATGAAAAACTGTATAGCTGTCTCCTTCACCATGATATTTGATTTCTCATGTCAGCTGCTTCTTGAAATGAGATGATTTCCAATGAACCTTTGTTAAAATTCTCTATTAAACTACACTGCATGGTTTAGGCACTCTGGTGTCACCTCACATCGGTGCTTGTGTGAAACCTTTACGTAGAGAGCTGAGTTCATTTCCTGCTCCTGCGGTACCAGAAAGAGAAAATCCTCGCATCTGTACAGGTGAGGTGACCAGTGAGCAGCCCTATAGGGCCCTTTGCATCATTCAGAAGGGTTTCATCCAGCTTCCACTGTCCGCGGGATGTGCACACTTTTTATTTGCTGTTGGCTTGTCAGTAGGAAGGGCTACAATGGGGACAGGTGGGCATGTGGGTCATATTCTGAGCTCAGCACTCAGCTGCCTGGGCTGAGCTGGGGTCTCTCTTTGTGGGAAAGTTTCCAACCACAGGCTAAAGGGATCACTGAGGATGGTCTCTTTAGAGAAGATAAAGCAGAATATACAGTCACATGCTGAGGAGAGGCCCCAGTCACTGTGCATATGCCATGTGCCAACAGCAGTGTGACCTCCTCCTCTGGTGAATGCAGTGAGAATGAGGGAAATTAGTGCCATAGAGAAAGAGCAAGAACCATTCCTGGATGCATCTGAGAGCTTGAGAGGAAATCCCTGTGCCCAACAGGAAGGCCCTTCCTCCCCACCTCCCTCTGCCCCTTCTCCTGGGGCTGCTCTCTGTGCAGTGGGTCCTGAGTGACCCTGGAATCCTGAGTTCCCTGTGCAGCCCAGCCCTGCTATCACCCTCAGAGAGGTTTGTGTCAGGGCTCACACTGACTTCCCCTCACTGTGTCTCTTGCACAGTAATACATGGCTGTGTCCTTGGTGGTCAGGGAGCTCAGCTGCAGGGAGAACTGGTTCTTGGATGTGTCTCCGGAGATGGAGGTTTGGCCCTTGAGGGAGGGGTGTTGTAAGTATTTCCATCATAACATATGCACTCCATCCACTCCAGCCCCTTCTCCGGGGTCTAGTGGATCCAGCTCCAGCAATAACCACTGGTGATGGAGTAACCAGAGACAGCGCAGATGAGGGAGAGGGTCTGCGAGGGCTTCACCAGTCCTGGGCCTGACTCCTGCAGCTGCACCTCAGACAGGACACCTGGGACAGAGAGAGCACAGTGAGTCCTGGGCTCAGATGCAGGATCCCCATATGCTCACATCTAAGCCCTTGGCTCACTCACATCTGGGAGCTGACAGCAGGAAGAGGAAGAGCCACATGGGAGTCATGTCTTGCAGGTGAGGTCCTCGTCCCCCAGAAAGTATTCTCCAGGGTGAGGAGGCCCTGAATTTAAGTGGACGCCAACTGTGTAGGTGTCTGGTGCCCATGTGGGCATTTGCATGTGGGAGGTGTCTTCACATACAAAGGGCAAGAGGTGAGGGGAGATCCCTGTCTCTGGGGCTTCTCCTGGAAGGAGGTGCTGACTGTGCCCTCAAAGAACCAGGCCCTCCTTGGGGTCCTGGTCACCATTCCCAGGGACCTCTTCTTCCACAGCAGGAGATGTGCTGCAGGAGGTGGTCAGGAAGTAGGATGAGAACAATCAGTGAGTCCTTAGGGATAAAATCAATGTGCCTCTGTTCCCATGGATAGATAGATGACATAGATATATATCTTCTGTTCTTTATCCTCACCTGAGAATATGTTCATGGATTTTTAGAGTGAAAAAAAAAGAGGAGAAGGATTGAGAGAGATACATTGATGTGTGAGAGAAATATTGACCAGTTGCCTCCTCTATGTGCAGGGAATGAGAATCAAACCAGCAACCCTTTCATTTATTCATTTATTTGAATATGTTTTTATTGACAGGAAAGGAGAGGGAGAGAGACAGAGAAACATCAATGATGAAAGAAAATCATTGATTGGCTGCCTCCTGCACACCCCCTAGTGGGGATTAAGGCTGAAATCTGGCATGTGCCCTGGCCAGAAATGAAATCATATGTCAATGCTCAACCACTGAACACACCAGCTAGGCTTCAGTCCCTTTTGTTTTGTTTGTTTGTTTTTCAATTCTCACCCAAAGATATTTTTCCATTGATTTTTAGAGCGAGTGAAAGAGAGAGGCAAAGACAGAGAGAAATATCAATGTCAGAGAAACACATGAATCGGTTGCCTCCTGTACATGCCATGACCAGGCCTCTGGCCAGGGAGGAGCCTGCAACTGAAGTACGTGCCCTTCACGTGAATCGAACCCAGGACCTTTTCTGGCTGCAGACCGACGTTCCATTCACTGAGCCAAAAAGCTAGGGCCAGTTTTGAAATATATTTCAGTTAGTTTAGAATTCTACCTTGGTGGCTTTTCAATTTTCCTTCAGAATTTTAAAGTCCTCATTCCTTTGTCCTTTGCTTATTATAGTTTTTCATGAGACATTTAAAGTTTTTATTGATCCTTTTTAAAAATAAAAATAAAAACAATATTTCTATTGATTTCAGAGAGGAATTGAGAGGCAGAGAGAGAAAAAAACCACATCAATAATGAGAGAGAATAATTGATCAGTTGCTTCCTGCAAGCCCCCTACTGGGGATGGAGCCCACAACCTGGTTAGGTGCCCACACTGAGAATTGAACAGTGACCTCCTGGTTCATAGGTCAATGCTTTACCACTGAGCCAGTTGGGCTGTTGCCCTACTTTTAGGATTCACAGAGCTATCAGTGTATCTGGTCTCTGGTCAGTGGGATTTTGGCAACATTATAGGTGACCAGGCACTAGCCCTTCCCTGACTGACCTCTGACTCCAGTGTCCATGGGTTTGTCCATCATGAGGCTCAGCAGCTCATGGGCCCCTAGGAGGTTCCCTCAGCACAGGTGTGAGCTGTTGGAGGTGCTCTGAGGTCAGTGTTCAGCTGTGTTTCCACCTGACTCAGGTGGGGCCCCCACAGACTGACATCACACGTGGCGCTGCACATGGTCTTGATGAAGAAAATAAGATATTTTTTGGGGGGTGACCAGCAGCCTGACTCTGTAACTAGTTAATCAGTATCCATAATGTGAATTCCTGCTAGCCTATAATCTAGTCACTGCCCCTTCCTTATTTATCTAGTCTTGCAAGACCTGTTTACCTAAATACTCACATTTTACAGAGGCCATAAACAATGAACCATACACAAACCCCTGGTGCCAGGCCTTTAGGTGTGGTCTCATGGATCCCATCCCAACACATGGTCTGGAAGTCCCATCCATATTTTGGGGACAAAGAAACCAAAGGGTATAAAGAGAGGGCTTCCTCCATATTGGTTTACTCAGGATTTGGATAACTAACCCCCTGAGTCCCTGTGAAACATCTGAAAATAAATGGGCTTATCCTGGACCTCCAACTACTCCTGTGTATTTTTTGGTCGCCTGGTAAATTCTGTAAGGGGCTCAGCAGGGTGGCTGAGGCCGGCTTCATGCTGCCTGAGTGGCTCTGGCCCTGGCATCTCAGGGAGGGCCTGGCACAGGAGATGGGCATGAGGGGATGGCATGGGGGTGCATTTAAGGAAAAACCTATCAGGACAGGAAGGAGAGGGCAGAGCACAGCCATATGAAACTTCCTGTGCAGGCCGGATGGGGTGAGAATGTGGGCGGCAGAGGACAGAAGGTGAGGATGGGGTGGTGTCTGCAGAGCCTGGAGGCACAGCAGAGGTGGGTGGGGACCATGTCTCCTTTCAGCAGGTTCTCAGGATCCAGGTGGATTCTCCAGGTGAAGCGGGACAGGTGTTGGGACGTGTCCGCGGGGACCGGGTTCTAGAAACACATGGGGGACTGGGCTCAGCAGGGCTGTGATAGGCCCTGACACTGGGCCTCCTTTTTGCCTCCACCCCAGGACACCCTGAGCCCTAGGTCTGCCTCCCAGGTTCACTGAGCCAGAGCACACACAGGGCTTGGACCCTAAACCTCCATGTGCAGCCATGTCAGGGAGAAGCAAGTAGTTAAGTGACCCAAAGGGCTCCTCTCGGGGCAGAGCATGGAGCTGATCACTTCAGGTGAGGTTTGGGCCTGGACTCTGCATTCCCCTCTCCGTACTACATTAGAGGCTGGGGAAAGTCTCTCTCAGTGAGCGGGGCAGGCATCCCTACAATGTTTTCCTTGTCAACCCAGAGATCAAACCATCAGGGACATGGTGACAGGAAGGGCACAGATGAGTAGTCCAGCAGATCTGAAAACAAAGCCACTTCCTACTTTTTTTTTTCCCTGCAGAGAATCTAATTAAAGACGCAAAGAAGGAAGCAGGAGCTGCCCCAGGGACAACAGGAGGGAAGAAAGCATTGACCCTAAAAGGAAGCCTGCACAACCACTACAGGGACAGCTTCTGAGCTGGAACCTGGGTTTGCTGTTCCTGTGCGCCCCCTGGTGGCATGAGCGCCCGCTGCACCTCAGCCCTGCTGCCTCCCTCAGGGAGGTTTGTGTCTGGGCTCACACTGACTTCCCCTCACTGTGTCTGCTGTACAGTAATACACGGCCGTGTCCTCAGCTCTCAGGCTGTTCATTTGCAGATACAGCGTGTTCTTGGCATTGTCTCTGGAGATGGTGAATCGGCCCTTCAAAGACTTGGCATAGTGTGTGCTACTTCCGTCAGGATTAATGTATGAGACCCACTCCAGCCCCTTCCCTGGAGCCTGGCGGAGCCAGTTCTTTTCATAGTCACTAAAGGTGAATCCAGAGGCTGCACAGGAGAGTCTCAGAGACCCCCCCAGGCAGCACCAAGCCTCCCCCAGACTCCACCAGCTGCACCTCACACTGGACACCTGCAAACACAGAGACACAAGGTGGACTGAGAATCACATGGAAGCAAAAGGAAGCACAGGCACAGGTCTCAGCGCTCCCCTCTCCTGAGAATGACCTTGAAAAATGATCAGGAGGAAAACGCAGCTTGGCACCAAGTCCATGGTGGAGCCCCTGGGGTCCTGTCTCAGGCACGTGGGTTCTGGGTGTGTCCTCAGCATGCGGAGCTGGGACCTCTTTTATGACCAGGAGGAGAGCCCCATTTGAATGGGGTCTGCATATAAGGGTGCAGCTGGGACCCTGGACTGCATGCCTGACCTTGTCATCCTAGGGGTGACCCCAGATGGGAAAGGACTCAAGGATGCTGATGACAAGGGTCCTGTCCTGACCCACCCTCCCTCCATCCTTTCCTGAGACCAGTCACCCTGACCCCATGCCTTTGGGGGCAGCCTCCAGGATTGAGAGTCCTCCATCCTTGGGGTTTTGATGAGGACCCAGGGGTGCTGCATCCAGAGGCGGGTGGTTGGGCTTCCTCTCGTTCTCCTTCACCCGCTGTGAGCCATGTTGCCTTTCTTGGATTTGGGAATAAGAATTTGCATTGGAATGATGCTTTTATTTTGAGACTGAAAGATTCTCCATGTTGTTTCCGCCAGTCAGATCTTCCACAAAACTCGAACGTATACAAGTGATGAGGCAGGAGAGGCTGGGCTGGACGCTGTGGCCGCAGACTCGGTCTCAAACCTGCTGTCCCTGTCACAGCTCACACCTGCCTTCCCGAACCCACACATTTCACTCAGCTTCCCATCTGTTCCTGTGAAAAAGTCCTGTTTCCAGGCCTCTCAAACTGGAAGAATTTCCATCATTTAAAAATGGATCCCTGATGGGTGGTGGGGGTGAGCTGGAGGAAGTCAATGCTGGAAAAAAGGGGACAGAAGTGATACTTTCAAAATAAAAAATAATAAAAAAATTAATTAATTTAAAAAATGGAGTCCTGGCCCTGGCTGGTTTGGCTCAGTGGATAGAGTGTTGGCCTGTGAACCAGAGTCTCAGGTTAGATTCTGGTCAAGGGCACGAACCTTGGTTGAAAGCTCCTCCCTGGCCCTTGCCCTGGTGAGGGCAAGTGCACGAGGCAACCAGTTGATGTGTTTCTCTCACATCAATGGTTCTCTTTCCCCCTCCCTCCCTTCCACTCTCTCTCTGAAAAGTAATAAAAATATATTGTGGGTGAGGATTAAAAAAAGATTTAAAAAAAGGGTAGGTTTGCTCTTGGAAGCAAAATCCTGTGTAGAAAATTGAGGCACCAAGTCCTCCTTTGGGGAAGGTGAGCACCTCCCTTCTCAGAAAAGAGTGACCACCTGTGTTATCCTCCCCCCCCGCCCCAGGCAGATGAGGATAGACCGACACAGGTATCTGGGACTGTGGTCAGCTTGTTCCTTCTGGGAAGGTGGCCACCACCAAATGGAAAGTGCAATCACGCTGGGGAGGGAGTGGGGCATGGGAAGGTCAAATACCAAAAAGCCTTACTACTCTCTTCCTTTTCATTTTTTATTATTATTTTAAAATATATTTTTATTTATTTCAGAGAGGAAAGCAGGTAGGTAGAGATAGAAACATAATGATGAGAGAGACTCCCCATCGGTTGCCTCTGGCACATCCCCACTGGGGTTCCAGGCATGTGCTCTGACCAGGAAATCAACTTTGACCTCTTGGTTCATATGTTGATTCTCAACTAGTGAGCAACACCTGCCGGGTTCTGGGGTTACCTGTTACCATTTCTTTCTTTCAATTAAAAAAAAGGTTCCTTTACTTGGTTAGTTTTGTTAATCCTCACCCAAGGATATTTTCCCGCTTATTATTAGAGATCCTGAAAGGTGGGGGGAGAGCAAGAGAGCTGACAGAGACACATTGAGTAGTTGCCTCTTTCTGGCAGGGATGGAGATTGCAACAGATGTACATGCCCATGATGGGAATTGAACCCAGGACCCTTCATTCTGCAGGCTGACACTCTATCCATTGAACCACACGGGCTAAGGACCCTCCCACCATGTCTAGTTAACACTGTGGAGGCTCCTGCACCGCATGCAGGCAGCCAGGGTCGTGCCAGGTAGACCAACAGACCTGTGGGTTGTCTGTGTTGCTGGGATGATGGGAACTAGGGTGGAGAGGCCCCCTGAAGGGTAGCCCCAGGTGCCAGGGTACAGGGGTGCATGGGGAGCTGGGCTGGAACCTCTCTCCAGGGACTTAATGAGGAAGAACCACCCAGAACCCTCTCTTGCAGGCTGATGCTGGGCCTCGCTGTGGGGGACCTGCCAGAAGCCAGGTGGTCAGACACCATGAGGGCTGAGGGAAACACGAACCTAAATTAGGGAAAAGTCCATTTTCCCAAGTGCCAGGAAGAGACAAGGACTTCCTCCCTTCCTTCCATCTAAAATACATGTAACTTTCAATGTCAGTTAGCTCACTGAGGCCTCCCCAGTTTTACACCCAGCATGTTTTCTGGGGACCTTGCTACTTCTCTGAAGTGTGACCACTAGGGGGCACCCTCTTCCCGCTTCTGGGGGAGGAAGGGGGCAGCCAGACTTCAAGGGGCTCCTGGCTCCCAGGTGCAAACCTACTTCCTGTCCTAAAGAGGCTGGAGGTCTCATGTTCCCTGGGATCAGGTCAATGAGGAACCACATGAGGTCCCTCCAGTCACCGGGGGTTTAAGGTGAACTCTGGGTGACAATGGTGCTGCCAAGTTCCTCCTTGAGGCTGCACATCTGTGAAAAGCTGTTTCTGTGGATGGTTTTCCACAGAACTCAATTCCATCTCCTTATCTGCTGCTTTGACAACCCCACAAGTACAATACCACTGCAGTTATGATAAGTCTTAAAATAGGTGTTTCCTACAACTATTTTTGATTTTCCAACGTTGATTAGATGTTTCCATTCCTTTGTCCTTTGTCCATATCAATTTACAAATCAGTTTGTCCATGTCTATAAAATCCGTGCTGAAATTTGGACTGATATTCTGTGAAATCTGCAAGTCAGTTTGTGGGGAAATATTCACTGTGATGTATCTTCTAATCTATGTCTCCATTTGTTTAGGGCTTCTTTGGTTTATTTTGTTAGAATTTGGTGAATTTCAGGTTTTGTTAGATTTAAACCCAAATATTTAATCTCTTCTGAGGTTACTACAAATTAAATTTTGATTTGGGGCTCCATTTATACATTCCTAGTGTATAGAAATACATCCATTTTTGTGTATTGACCAGTTATTTTGAAGTGGATTACTTTGATTTTTCTTCATAAATAAATATGTCACATGCAAGTAGGGATATCTTGTGTCTTCCCTTCACATTTAAATGTCTCTATGTTTTTTTCCTTATCTTATTTCACTTGTTAAAATGTCAAGTTCAATGTTGAATAGAAGTGGTAAGAGTGGACCTTTTTGATTTTGTCCTCATCTGAGGGGGAATCATTTCCCTTACCACAATCAAGTATGATAGTAGCTACAGGAGTACCATGATCAGATTGAGGAAGTGCCCTTTTATCCCAAGTTCCCTAAGCATTTTTATCATGAATGAATAATGTGCTTTGTCACACACGTTTCTGTATCAATTTTTATGACCATGTGAAATTTTTCTTTACACAGTTGACCTGTTGGATTACATTGGTTGATTTAAAAATATTAAACCAGCTTTGAATTGTTGAGATAATTCCAACTTTGCCATGATGTAGTATGATTTTCTTTTTTTTTAAATATATTTTATTGATTTTTTACGGAGAGGAGGGGAGAGGGATAGAGAGTTAGAAACATTGATGAGAGAGAAACATAGATCAGCTGCCTCCTGCACACTCCCTACTGGGGATGTGCCTGCAACCCAGGTACATGCCCTTGACCGGAATCGAACCTGGGACCCTTGAGTCCGCAGGCCGATGCTCTATCCGCTGAGCCAAACCGGTTAGGGCGATTTTCTTATATTGTTGGTGGGATTGGCTAATATTCTGGTAAGGATTTTAATAAATATGTTAATGAGAGATTTTGGTCAGTGTTTACTATTTGTTTGTATTGACTGCACAAAGAATGCCTGCCTCATAAGAATGCATTGGGGAATCTATACCAATAAAAGGGTAATATGCTAATTAGACCAGGAGACCTTCCACGAGGCCTTCTGGATGTCCTTCCGGACAAAGCCATGGTGGTGGGGCTGAGGTAGAGGCTGGCAAGGGAGGGCAGTTGGGGGTGAGCTGGCTGGCGGGGGATGGCAGTTGGGGGCGAGCAGGCCAGCAGGGGGGCAAGTGGAGGTAAGCTGGACAGTGGGGCGGGAAGTTGTGGGTTAGCAGGCAGGTGAGGGGCTGTTGGACAATCAGGCAGGCAGGCAGGTGAGCGGTTAGGAGCCAGAGGTCCTGGATTGCAAGAGGGATGTCTGACTGCTGGTTTGGGTCCCATATTGGAGAGGGTGCAGGCCAGGTTGAGGGACCACCCCTCCCCTATGCATGAATTTTGTGCACTGGGCCAATAGTGTATTTATAACTCCTAATTAATTTCTTATATTGGTCATTTGTCTCTTTGCTAGTCTTGTTAGCATTGAGTTAGTTTTATTGATCTTTTCAAAGATTCAGCTGTTGGCGTCATTCAATTTTCTCTATCATTTTTCTGTTTTGATTTCATTAAACTCTGTTCATCTTTATTTTTCCTTCCTTTTATTGACTTTAGGTGATTTTGGTCTTCCTTTTCTATTTTTTTTTAAATCTTTACTGTTGAGAGAATTACTGATGTCTCACTTCCCCTGCCCCCATATCAGCCTTCCACCCCGTTTCTGTCCCACCCCAGGCCTTCATTACCCTCCTCTCTGGGTCCATAGGTAATGCATATATGCATATAAGTTCTTTGGTTCATCTCTTTCCACCTTCCTCTCCCCCTTTACCTCTGAGGTTCATTAGTCTGTTCCATCTTTTCATGCCTCAGGTTCTATTTTATTCAACAGTTTATTAGATTCTTTGTTTATTTTGATTTTTAGATTTAATTGTTTACAGATACATATTTATTGCCATTTTTGTTCATATTTCATATCTCTTCTTCTTATTTATGTTTTTTCACTTCTTTTTCTTATTCCTCCTCCTTCTCCTTTTCTTCCTCCTTCTCCTTTTCTTCCTCCTCCTCCTCATCCTCCTCCTTCTCTTCTCTCCCCTTCTAGATTTGTGGAGTTGTAATCTAATGTGGTCTGAAGCTTTCCACTGAGTGCACTGGCTCTAGGGCCTCCTGGGAGGTGCAAAGTCAGCCACTGCCAAGGCCACCCAGCAAGAGCTACAGGGGGATCTGCAGATGGATGCTAATTGTATTGGGCTTGCAAGTGCCCAGGAAAGGACAAGTTGTGAAGCAAGGTAGGCTGGTGCTCATGCCAGGTCTTGGGCCTCTTATTGATTGGTTTGGTGCATGCTGATGCTAGCTGCTGCTTTTTTGAGAGATTTAAGAGAGTCTGAAGCCTGAGCCAGGACAAGCCATTCGTACGGAAAAGCTACTGCAAACAGCTTGAGTGGCACTGCAAATTGAATGGGATGTGTTCTCAGGGAATCACCAGGGCAGACCAAACTGTGTGAGTCACCCGGATGGAAACTCAGATACGGCTTTGAGGCAGCTATGTGATGGCAGAGGTCCAAGCACATGCACAATGGTGCCTATGAGGACTCTTATCTGGGAGAAAGCCACCTCAAGCTCCTGACCTAAATATTAGAAAATCCAGTCATTCCCTGTCTGTCCCTGGGTCACCCAATTCCACCAGCCTGCCACTGGAGAAACGGGACCCTGTAAGTTCCTGTGTCACCCTTTTAAGAGGAACAGCCTGGATCTCCAGCTGCCTCCATGTCACCCAGTGACAATTGTTTCTGGTTTTTACAACCTGAAGTTATGAGGACTTCTCTTTCCAGTTCGGGAAACCTGGGTTAGGGGTCTGGTGTGGTACCAGGACCCTTTACTTCTCACAGGAGGCCTCCACAACTGAGATATCCCTCCTGATTAAACACACACCACATGTGGGTGTCTGACTAGCTCTATTCTCACCTCCACTCTTCCTACCAGTGTTGGTGTAGTTTCTTCTTAACCTCCCTAGTTGTAGGAATTCCATTCAGACAGATTTAAGGTGATTTGGAATGATGGTTGTTCTGTATTTTAGTTGTAATTTCATGTGGTTTTGGGAGCCAGCAAGAACCAGCATTTACCTATGTCTCTATCTTGGTACTCTCACTTTTCTAACTTTTGAAAGTGGAGACTCAGATAATTGATTTAAATATCTTTATTTTTTTCTAATATAAGCATTTAATGCTATACATTTCCCTCTAAGGACTGCCCTAGCTGCATCTCACAAAATTTGATATTTTGTCATTTCATTTTCATCCAGTTTTGAAACACATTTTTAGTTAGTTTAGAATTCTAAGTTGATTGATTTTCAATGTTCCTTCAGCATTTTAGAGTCCTCATGTATTGTTCTCTGGCTTTGATAGTTTTTAATGTGAACTTTGATCTTTTTTCTTAATCTTGTTCCTTAATCCATGTGTGTGTGTGTGTGTGTGTGTGTGTGTGTGTGTGTGTGTGTGTGTGTATTTTGCCGCTCTTAGGCATTTTGTCATTTTTTCATTGGTTTTTAAGTGTATGATTTTAATGTGTCTTATTTTAATTTTGTTTATTCTTATTCTTCTTGAGGTACTTTGGTGTTCTTACATCTCTTTATAGTTTACACCAAATTCTGTAAATATTTGCCATACTTCCTTCAACCATTCTTTTTGGTGCTTTTCTCCTCTTTCTGGGGTTCTTATTACAAGTATATATGTTTGACTGCTTTTAGGCTCTCTTACATTCCTGACACTTGGCTATTTTCTGGAAAATTTATTGTGTGTTCCATTTTGGAGAGTTTCTATTATACTTCTTTAAATTCACTGACTTTTAATCTGTATTGTTTGTCTTATTCCATGTATTTTTCATTTCCTATGTTGTTACTTTCTTAACCTCTAGAAATTCAAAATACAGACCAGTTCTACCAAGTTCCTTTCTGTGAGATTAAAGCCCTTGTGTGTTTTATCAAACAGAAGCTCCTGCCAGAAGACTGCCCCTTTGTCAGCACAGCCGAGGTTATAGGTTGTTGGGGCTGCAATAATGTTTCTCTGGTCACTGCTCAACGACGTCCCCAATGGCCTCCTTAAAAGGGCAATGTCTCCTGGTGGAGAGACCAAAGGAAATATTAAGGGCTCCTTCTGACTGATCAATGGGGCAGAGGAAATAACTGACTACCTCTAAGGGGTGGTGTGAAAGGAAATGTAAGGCATAAAGGGGAGAGGCAGGGAATCCTTGAGGAGGGGGTTTACCCCTGGAGAATGAAACCACTGACCAGATCATCAGAGAATATATCCCCCAGGTCCCAGCTCCTGAGCTGATTTTCATGTCCTGTGGTCCTAAGTGCCCCCTGGTGACCTGAGCGCCCCCTGCAGCCCAGCCCTGCTGACTCCCTCAGGAAGGTTTGTGTCTGGGTTCACGCTGACTTCCCCTCACTGTGTCTCTTGCACAGTAACACATGGCCGTGTCCTCAGTGGTCACGGAGCTCAGCTGCAGGGAGAACTGGCTCTTGGATGTGTCTCTGGAAATGGAGGTTCGGCTCCTGAGGGAGGGACTGTAGTTAGTGCTCCCATCACTACATATGTTCCCCACCCACTGCAGTCCCTTCCCCGGCGCCTGGTAGATCCAATGCCAGCAGGAACCACTGGTGATGGAGTGACCAGAGACAGCGCAGGTGAGGGAGAGGGTCTTTGAGGGCTTCACCAGTTCTGGGCCCCACAGCTGCGGCTGCAGCTCGGACAGGACACCTGGGACAGAGAACACAGTGAGTCCTGCGCTCAGATGCAGGATCCTCATCTCTTCACATCTAAGTCCTGAGTCACTCACATCTGGAAGCTGACAGCAGGAAGAAGAAGAGCCACATGGGAGTCATGTCTTGCAGGTTAGGTCCTCGTCCCCCCAGAAAGTATTCTCCAGGGTAAGGAGGCCCTGAATTTAAGAGGACGCCAACTGTGTGTGTGTGTCTGGTTGCCATGTGGGCATTTGCATATGGGAGGTGTCTGCACATACAAAGGGCAAGAAGTGAGGGGAGATCCCGGTCTCTGGGGCTTCTCCTGAAAGGAGGTGCTGACTGTGCCCTCAGAGAACCAGGCCCTCCTTAGGGTCCTGGTCACCATGCCCAGGGACCTCTTCTTCCACAGTAGGATATGTGTTGCAGGATGTGGTCAGGAAGTAGGATGTGGGAACAATCAGTGAGTCCTTAGGGATAAAATCAATGTGCCTCTGCTCCTATGGTATATAGATATAGATATAGATATAGATCTTTTTTTCATCCTCACCCAATAATATGTTCATTGAGTTTTAGAGGGAAGTAAAAGGGTGAGAAAGAGAGAGAGAGATTAGTGTGAGAGAGAATTATTGATTAGTTGCAATGCTAGAACTGGCAATCAAACTCATTACCTTTTCTTTTACTTATTTATTTAAATATTTTTTTATGGATTTCAGACAGGAAGGTAGAGTGAGAGAGATGTAGAATCATAAATGTTGAAAGAGAAACATGGATTGGCTGCCTCCTACACACCCCCTACTGAGGATTGAGCCTGCATCCCAGGCATGTGCCCTGACTGGGAATGGCATCATAGCTTGATGCTCAACCATTCGTCCACACCCTTCAGGCTTCATTCCATTTTGAAATACCCATATTTTTCCATGTATAAGATGCTATTTTTTTAGGCCAAAAATCAAGGGGCATCTTGTTCATGGAAGCAAGTGGAGGAGGGAGCCATGTGGGTTTGTAGCTGCCCATACCTTGTCAAACAGGCTTCCTCCAATTATGAGCCTTATTGTTACTGACTTCAGCTAATGCTGTAATTGGAGGTGGAGATGGAGAGTGCACATATGCAACAGGGACTGGAACGTTCTGAGCCTATAAAGATGTCAAAAAATAAAAAGATAAATTCCAGTAAGCGATTGCCTTACTCTGCATTTTCAAACTGAATGTAATCAGCTGTACAAAAGAGCATGGATATAGAGCTGCAGAGAGACAATTTGGACCTCCTCCCACTGAGTGAATGATCAGATGGTGGAGAAAACAGGAAGAACAACTTCTTAAGATGCCAAAAAAGAAGGAGAAGGTCTTCAGAGGAAGACCAGCAAAATGTTTAAAATATTAATTTTAGGTTGGAAAATTGGGGGGGGCATCTTATACATGGAAAAATATGGTATATTTTTGGTTACTTTAGAATTCTATGTTGATGGCTTCTCAATGTTCCTTCAGCTCTTTACAGTGGTCACTCCTTTGTCCTCTGTTTTTGGTAGTTTTTCATGTGACCTTTCATGTTTTTATTAGTCTTATTCCTTGATTTCCTGTGTGTCTTTTTCTTAACTCCTCTTAGGAATTTTATATATTTTTTACTGGTTTTCAGGGTTTTGATTTTAATGTGCCTCAATTTAATTTTGTTAATTTCCATTCTTCTTTTATATAGAGGGAATGCTGTTTCAGGAATAAAGAAAAGGATTGGAAGCAGCATGGAAAGACAATAAACACTTAGTTTCATGGATAGAACAGACCGAGAGACTATAAAAACTCATGCACAAACCCAACAATGGGAACCATCTCACTATCTGATTGTGAAAGTTGGAAAGGTGAATGGTTATGCCCCCAATCCATATGGAATATACTGAATTCACCCAGTCCTTGCCTATTGTATCTACCCCAACAAATAACAATATATCATATATGAGAGAGGGACATTTTTGCTAGGAAGGGTTAAAAAACTCTTCTGTTATACTAAGCGATTTTTACCATAATAACACCAAGTTTACATTAAATAATACTGGAATAGTGAAATTTGCCTGAGGCTCATAATACCTATGATAATATTGATACTGAAAAACCAATGTATTGGGAAATTGAACTTAACCCTCCCCATGAAGTCATTTCTATGGAAACTAATTAACCAGAAGAAAAATTAGAGCTTCTAGATAATGAAATAGTAGAGAGTCTTAATTCATCTGGCAAAACATGTCATAAGGTACAAATGACAGTGTATGAAGGAGGAAAACATATAATTAACTTAATAAAAAATTATGATAATCCATGTAAAGGGTTTTTCGGTTGACTGGGATGCTAGTTACCCTCAGACTTTTCCTTGTTTAGTATTAGACATTTTTTGTTCCTTATCAATGTTACTGGTTTATTATTGTTACTTTTGTTCCTGGTATGTAAATATATTAGATGCAGAAAAACAAAACTTGACAAACAGCAAAAAGACTCAGATTATGATGGCTCAAAAATTAGAAATGATCCAGACTACTTTTTAACAAGGACATATAGGACTTGACTGCCTCCCATTTACCTGCCCTTTTTGAATAATAATAATTCGACCTTGAATGTCTTCTAAGGTTATGGTCTTGCCTCATCCCCAGGGGTGCACCTGTTCAACAAGACATGCTGACACTGAGACATCCTGCAATGAGCCTTCCTAGCAACGTGGGACTCCATCATCCAACCAGAAGGCTGGTCACCAATACATCTTTTGGATTGACTTATGGCCAAAAAGGAGACATGTGGACAAAAGGGGCCACATGCTAACCTGACAAGCTCAGGGAAGGCCTGGATGGTGGTCTTGCAAACTCAGAGACCTAAAGTCACCTCAAAGGATGGCCTGAAATTAAACTTTAACTAAAAGCAGTGATGGTGGGCACTTATGTCCTAGGCCGGTATCTTCACTGACAAGGTCAACCTTTACCTTAACTGAGCTTATCTGTCTTTTTGCATTTGTGATAACATACCCTTGAAGTGTCTGGGTAACTTGTAACTTCTCTTTTTCTGGACCTGCTGGGGCACAACCAAATGTGCTGGGCACCAGGAAAGATACCACACATTCCTTCATTATCATGTTAATTGTCCCGGGACCCACTTAAGTACATGTCCATCATTTTACTTTTTATCCAATCCGAAGGGTTCCCCCCCACCACCACCACTTTGCTTTCTCCCACCTTCCTAGTCTATCACCACTGGATTTCACGAAACCCACCTAGTCCCTCTTGTGATTGCAATGCATAAATACAGATGTAACCCACCCTTCTTCAGAGGAGCATTATGTCAATTCCTTGAGGTTCTGCTTCCTGGCATTGGTTGACAGTTTGGCTCAAATAAACTCACAAAAATTATTTACAGGTTTCAGAGGTTTTGTACGTTAACATAGGTGATAAGGCACCAGACCTTCCCTGACTGCCCTCTGACCCCAGTGGCCATGGGCTTGTCCACCATGAAGCTCTGCAGCTCATGGGCCCCTCAGCACAGGCAGGTGTGAGCTGTTGGAGGTGCTCTGAGTTCAGTGATCAGCTGTGTCTCCACCTGACACAGGTGGGGCCCGCATGGCCTGATATCACACGTGGACACTGCACATGGGCACTGCAGGGTGGCTGAGGCCAGCTTCAGGCCGCCTTTGTGTCCCTGGCCCTGTCGTCTCAGGAAGGGACTGGCATAGGAGATGGGCAAGAGGGGATGATGTGGGGGTGCATTTAAGGCAAAACCTACTATGGTGGGAAGAAGAGGGCAGAGCACAGCCACACGGGATATCCTATACAGCCCCGATGTGGGGAGAATGTGGACAGTAGGGGACAGATGGTGAGGATGGGGTGGATTCTCCAGGGGAAGAGGGACAGGTATTGAGACACATCCCTGAGGACCTCCTTCCAAGATCTATGGGGAACAGGGCCCTGCAGGGCTGTGACAGGCCCTATCACTGGGCCTCCTTTCTGCCTCCATCTGGAGACACCCTGAGAGCTGGGTCCACCTCCCAAGCTCACACAGGGGCAGCGCCATAGGTTCTGACCCTAAACCTCCATATGCAGCCAAGTCAGTGAGAGGCAAGTGGCTAACTGCCCCCAAAGAGCTCCTACTGGGCAGAGCGAGGGGCTGATTACCCTCAGGTGAGGTTTGCATCCTGGACTCCACATTCCCAGCTCAGCACTGCATGGTGGGTGGGTGACCTCCTTCTCAGTGAGGTGGATGGACATCCCTACAATGTTTTCCTTCTCAACCCAGAGAGCGACCATCAGGGACATGGAGACAGGAAGAGTGCAGATGAAAAGTTAACCAGATCTGAAAACACAGCCACTACCTATATTTTTGCCAGCAGAGAACCTAATTGAAGACACAAAGAAGGATGCAGGGACTGCCCCAGTGAAAACAGGAGAGAAGAAAACATTGACCCCAATAGGAAGCCTGCACAACCCCTCCAGGGACAGCCTCTGAGCTGGGACCCTCCATTTGCTGGTCCTGAGTGACCCCTGCAGCCCAGCCCTGCAGCCTCCCTCAGGGAGGTTTGTGTCTGGGCTCACACTGACTTCCCCTCACAGTGCCTCCTGTACAATAATACACAGCTGTGTCCTCAGTGGTTACGGAACTCAGCTGCAGGGAGAACTGGTTCTTGGACATGTCTCTGGAGATGGAGGTTCGGCTCTTGAGGGAAGGGCTGTAGTTAGTGTTCCCACTGCTACATGTATAACCCATCCACTCCAGTCCCTTCCCTGGGGGCTGGCGGATCCAGCTCCAGCAGGAAGAAATGGTAATGGAGAATCCAGAGACAGTGCAGGTGAGGGAGAGGGTTTGTGAGGGTGTCACCAGGCCTGGGCCAGACTCCTGCAGTTGCACCTCAGACAGAACACCTGGGACAGAGAGAACACAGTGAGTCCTGGGCTCAGATGCAGGATCCCCATCTCTTCACATCTAAGCCCTTGAGTCACTCACATCTGGGAGCTGACAACAGGAAGAGGAAGAGCCACATGGGAATCATGTCTTGCAGGTGAGGTCCTCGTCCCCTAGAAAGTATTCTCCAGGGTAAGGAGGCCCTGAATTTAAGTGGATGCCAACTGTGTGTATGTCTGGTGGCCATGTGGGCATTTGCATATGGGAGGTGTCTGCACATACAAAGGGCAAGAGGTGAGGGGAGGTCCCAGTCTCTGGGGCTTCTCCTGAAAGGAGATGCTGACTGTGCCCTCAGAGCACCTTGCACCCTTGGTTGGATAGCAGTGGCTCACAGAGTCACCGGGGGCTGTTTGCCTTGGTGATGCAATCAGAGGAACCCTTGTGCTGCAGCTGTGTGACTGAGGTGTCTGTGGAAGGCAGCTGGGAGTGGGAAAAGTCTGAATTTCTACTGCTGGGTTCCTGTATCCATGTTTGGATACAAGCACACCCAGTGGGGGATAACAGAAGCATCCAACAGCCACCTTTGGGGCAGTGTGCTCAGGAGGCCTGTGCACTGGAAAAGCATGACTGTGGTGTCCAGAGGTCAGTAGCTGTGGAGTGGGAAGACTCAGTTTTTGCTGATGGGGCCTTGCATCCTTGGTTGGATTCATGTGCACCCAATGGCAGCTCACAGAAGCACCTAGGGGCCCTTTGTCAGGGCAGTGCATCAGAGAGGCCCTTGTTCTGAAGCCTGTGACCAAGGTGCCTGTGGGCAGCAGCCAGGAGTGAGGGAAGTCCAAATTTCTACAGCCAGGTCCTTGTGGCCTTGGTTGGATTCATGTGTGCCCAGTGGCAGCTCACAGAGGCACCTGGGGTCCATTTGCCAGTGCGGAGCACTCACACACTCAGAGGAGCCTTGGCACTAAAGCCACATGACCTAGATGTCTGTGGGCAGGCAGCTGGGAAGGGGGCATTCAGAATTTCCACTGAAGCCCTAACTGGTTTGGCTTAGTTGATAGAGCGTTGGTCTGCAGACTGAAGGGTCCCAGGTTCGATTCTGGTCAAGGGCATGTACCTTGGTTGCAGGCACATCCCCAGTAGGGGTTGTGCAAGAGGCAGCTGATTGATGATTCTCTCTCATCAGTGTTTCTAACTCTCTATCCCTCTCCCTTCCTCTCTGTAAAAAAATCAATAAAATATATATATTTTTTAAAAATGTCTACTGAAGAGGCAGTGCACCCTTGTTTGGATAAGATCATGTCCAGTAGGGGCTCACAGCAGCACCCAAGACCAGCCTGTGGAGCAGTGTGCTCAGGAGGCCTGTGTGCTGGAAAAGCGACCATGGTGTCTGGAGGTCGGCAGCTGGGGAGGGGGAAGTTGCTGCGGGAGCCATGCACCCTTGGAGGTGGACGTCCTAGTGTCTGCAGGTCTGTGGGTGGGGCAGCAGGATTTTGACTGGAGTGGCTGCAGGGTCACGGGCAGTGTCCAAGGGCAGTCTGGGTGCTGGTGCTGATGAGTTCATAGAAGAGGCCGCTCTCCCCTTCAAGATGATGTGGGCTCCATGCCCGAGCCCCACAGCCCGGGAAGTGCCTGCAGTGGTGGTAGATGCTCCCTTTCCAGGAGAGCCTGGTCTGCCAGTCCCTGCTACTCCTGCCAGATTTAACTGTCCATCACTCACTCACACACACACTACATGCATCCACACACTCCTTTCACCCCCTCACTCACTCACACCCACTCCCTCACCTTTTTCCTGCCAGCAGCCATTGATTTAAGTTTTGATAAACTTTAAATTGGGTATATTTGACAGCTTTTCTGAATGTAATATTTCAATAATTTAATTGAGAGACAGCTTTGTGATACCTTGAGGATCCTGAGGTGATGAAAAGATTTATTCTCTCTCCTTAAAAAGAAATATTTTTTAACTAAATTAGACCGATACAATATACTTGAAATTACATAAGGAAGTAAGCTAGGCTGGGTTGGACAACAAGATTAATGCTTCCATAATAATGGGTGGTTCTTGAATGAGGATGGACCACATTCTGAGGGTGGTCCTGGGTCCCAGAGGTACAAGACTCCCAGCCAGATTAGCGTGCCCTTTCTTTGAACAGAAAGGACAATCATAGGTAACAGCATAATTAAAATAAAATGGTACTTTCACATTGAGTTATCCCTGTTACAAAATTGGTCAAGAAAATGTTTTAGGTAATAATTGGCCTTAAAAATCTCAAAGTTCTTAAGATATAATAAAGAGATGTAACTAAAACTAAGGATTTATAATGAAGCTTTTCAATAATAACTATAAATATGTTAACAATGAAAGTACAGTCAAGAGGAGTCTGACTGTGCTCTCTGTTGGAGGAAGGAACCATTTGCCCTTCTCCCTGTAAAGTAGAGAAGCCACAGTGGTAACCTTAGATGTTATCTCTAAGGAATAATGTAGCAGTTTAAATCCAAGTGTCTAGAGGCCTGGGAACAGGCTGCTGGACCTGCTCCCTCCTCCCCTGCATTTTCTCCAGCCTCATATGCCTATACATGATTTTCCAAAGTCTGGGATAACTTAAAGACTTTGGAACATTGCTGGGTTAAATAATAAACATCTAAACATTTTAAAATAACATAAAAAACTAAAACATTAATTGCTATACAAGTTTTAATTCACCTGCTCTTAGCTTTTATTACAGAAGGTCTCTTGTACTTTGTTGAAGGTACATTTTCTTGAAAGTAAGAGTACATTTAAAGTGTGCTCATAAATGTTAATCTAAGAAATGCTGGCTGTTTACTTTTGTGGTTACCATTGAAGAAAAATTAAGGTTTCTAAGAATGAAGTATTCTAATACATTTTAAAGAAAAAAAAAGAAAGAAAAGGTCTGTACAAGTTACTGAATGTATGACAGAAAGAAAGAATATTAGAATATAAATACTTAGTGGAAGATTTAAGGCTTGTTTATGCATTTTGAAGGAAAAAGAAGGTGGTTTCTAAAGGTGGTTATTTCTGAAAGTTGTAAGAATGTCTGTGGAAGTTATAAGAAGTTTGTAGAAAGAAATGTTAAAAGGAAATTGATTAAATGATACAGGCCAGTAGGCCAGGACAATCAGAACAGGGAAACTGAAATATTAAAACAGCAGTTTGCAACCATCTAGAAAACTCTGTCTTCCCTAAACCAAGGACACTTAAGAGTCAATGATTTGTATTTTGCCTCCCTAAACAGAGGGTAAATAGCTTATGTCAAAGTACTCAAGGAAACTGATGGGAGAAATCCAATTAGTGTCATTTGCTGTCCATACCCAAGAACAAATGAAGTTAGAAAATAAGCCTTATTTTGGATAGTTCTTTTATTAAATAAAAAAAGAAAGACCATTTTTTAATCATGGGAACTGAAGTTTGCTAACCTATGTTTCTGTTTAATACACTTTAATATTTAATCTTTTGGTAAAATCAAGTTTGACAATCCTTCAAGGGTTTGAATTTTAAGAAACTTTTTGTTGGTCTAGAATTGGCCTTAGATCATCCCAATAGGCTCTGAAATGCCTTGAATGTTTGTTTTCTCTCTCGTGAAGGAAAGTTTTATACTGAAGGTACATAGGAACCTTTGTCAAATACAGTTATAACTAAAGGTTATTAGTTATAATATTTTGAATGTTGGGTCTTACAGAAAGGATAACATTCCATGTCATCTGCATTATAATGAAATCCATAACAGTGTCATTTTAAATTTCTTCTTGTCATTTGGAGACAGTTACTGTTTTGTTATAATGCATTTGAAAAAATATTACATCTTCTGAAGAGTCCATGGAAAGGACTTGCAAAGAAAATCAGAAGAACTTAAAGCACGTCAGTGTATTTTTCTCCCTATATTATCACTCTGAAATTTGAAAATTCTAAATAAATGAATCATGGCAATGCATTTCTTTGCATAAATTCAATAAGACTGGTTTCAAAAGGTGGTTTTATTGACCGAAAACTTTGACTGGAGTGTCATGTTTTAAGAGTCCTGTCTGGACTCTGAAGACCTGAAGCCAATAAGAGTGCCATGGAGAAAGCCTGGTATCTTGCTTGGTAGCCCTGAAATTGGATGGCACTGGAGCATCAGGCCTATACCCTGCCATCGCTAATGGTTGGTCAGAGTGGAAGGGGAGCAATGAGGGCTCCTCTGTGTCCCTGCTGAACTCCCACGCACTCTAGGCCACAACAAGTAGGAGAGCTTCTGAGATGGGCCTTGAAGCCTAGGGAGTTGCCCTGGTGGAGTCACTGCAGGTGAGGAATTCACCTAGCCCAGCAGATACTGCAGGCAGGACTCGTGGCAACTGGATGGCTTGGCTTCCCTGCCCTAAGGGGCACATTGAGACTCTATCATGAAATTCTGGCAAAGGCAGTCAGTTACCATTCTTGTGTTTATGCAAACAATCAGGCCAAATTGAATGCAATAGATAAATTGTTCTTAATTTTTGCTCTTTAAGAAACATAAGGGTGATTTTAAGGAGAAAAATTATATTTCAATAGGAAATTGTTAGAACTGAAATCTTTCCCTTCCGCTAGACCCGTGGTCGGCAAACCACGGCTCTCTAACCACATGAGGCTCTTTGGCCCCTTGAGTGTGGCTCTTCCACATAATACCACGTGCGGGCCCACACGTACAGTGTGATTGAAATTTCACGGCCCATGCGCAGAAGTCGGTATTTTGTGGAAGAGCCACACTCAAGGGGCCAAAGAGCCACTGTCGGTTAGAGAGCCGTGGTTTGCCGACCACGGGTCTAGCGGAAGGGAAAGATTTCAGTTCTAACAATTTCCTATTGAAATATAATTTTTCTCCTTAAAATCACCCTTATGTTTCTTAAAGAGCAAAAATTAAGAACAATTTATCTATTGCATTCAATTTGGCCTGATTGTTTGCATAAACACAAGAATGGTAACTGACTGCCTTTGCCAGAATTTCATGATAGAGTCTCAATGTGCCCCTTAGGGCAGGGAAGCCAAGCCATCCAGTTGCCACCTGGGACCTTTCAGTCTGCAGGCTGATGCTCTATCCACTGAGCCAAACCAGTTTCGGCAATAATACTAAATTTTATAATACAGTTTGTCTCCACCAGCTCACAAGCCCACCTCCTGCAGTGCCCAGGCCTCATAGTCCCTCTGACAGACAGTAAGGATCTCTGGGCTCTGAAAAAAAACTTCATCCCTTCTCAGCATGGAAGTAGCCAGAAGAGCCCACCAACGCCCATTGTCCCTGAAAGGATTCAGAGCCAGGATCCTTGAGTGGATGTGTTAGGCAGTTAGACAGATGTGAGCAGAGCAAGGACGATGGGCCAAATGGAGAAGAAATAGATGGGCCCGGAGACGTGCTTCTCACCACTCCAACTTCTCAGAGGCTGGAAATGAAGGAACCTGTATAGACTCCCTCTCCTTTCCTCTAAGAAAGCCAACAGGTTTTATAACAGCTAATAGGGAGAATCAGTAAGCCCTGAAGCCCCGGATGTTACTCCAGACTAGATCTCTGCACTGCAATTACAATCCCTTGGGTGATGAAGATGAAAAAGACTCGAGCTGCTGAACACCCTACTCTTTAGCTTTGAGTCTTCTATTGAATCCCCAAGGCTGAAAATCAGCTTGAGGATCAAGGGCGGGGTTGGGGTGGGGGATGATGAGGAAAATAAGACTTTTTTTTTTAGTTGGGGGACTAGCAGCCTGACTCTGTATCTAGTTAATCAGTATCCCTAATGCACATTCCTGTTAGCTTATAGTCTACTCACTGCCCTTCCTTAATTAACTGGTCTTGCAAGACCTGTTTACCTAAATACTCACATTTTACAGAGGCCATAAACCATGAACCACACACAAACCACGGTGGGGCTTATCAGCGCTGGCGCCAGGCCAGGCCTTTAGGTGTGGTCTCATGGCCCCCATACCAACACACGGGGCTTTTTGCAAATCCTGAGAAAGGTCCGGAAGTCCTATCCATATTTGGGGGACAAGAAAACCAAAGGGTATAAAGAGAGAGCTACCTCCATATTGGTGGGCTCAAGATTTGGAAACAGGCTCCCCTGAGTCACTGTACTAGTGGATGTGAAACATCTGAAAATAAATGGGTTTTTCTGTATCTCCAAGTACTCCTGTGTATTTCTCCTGTGTATTTTTTGATCGCCTGGTAAATTCTGTAACAGAGCCACAGTGTGTGGTGCCACAGTGGGTGAGGCCACAGTGGGTGAGGTCACTAGTGGGTGAGGACACAGTAGGTGAGGCCACAGTGGGTCTGCTTGTTCTACGAGCAGCAGCCTCCTGCCCATGCTTGTCATTGCAGAGTGGAAACACCCAGCTCTTTTAGGCCTGGATCCGAGGAACTGCAAGTCAGTGGCAACAGGTTAAACAGAGCTCCTGGAGTGCCGGAAGCCAATTCCAGCATGTCAGTAGGGCTGAATCATCTGGAGATGGCTAAGGGCATTTCCCCAAACCTGAAAAGAATGCATAAAATGATTGCTTACTGCCAGACAGCTAAGGGCATTTCAATCTTGCTGGATCAAGACCTCTGGCACTGGAGATTCATTATTTTATTTTTACTATGAAGAGGAAAAAAACTTGTAAAGGAGACACCTCTTTGCCCTATTCCTGAACCTGCCTTTGGGCTGGATTCCTGAGTTTAGTGAGTCCTGCATCCACCCAGTTGTTCTGAGCACAACTTACTGGCCCTGAGCGCCCCCTGGTGTCCTGGATGCTCCCTGCAACCCAGCCCTGCTGCCTCCCTCAGGGAGGTTTGTGTCTGGCTCACACTGACTTCCCCTCACTATGTCTCTGGCACAGTAATACATGGCAGTGTCCTTGGCTCTCAGGCTTCTCATTTGCAGATACAGTGAGTTCTTGACATTGTCTCTGGACAAGGTGGATCTGCCCTTCACAGAGTCTGCATAGTATGTGATACCACCATCACCCCTAATGTCTGAGACCCATTCCATCCCCTTCCATGGAGCCTGGTGGACCCAGTGCATCCAGTAGTCACTGAAGGTGAATCCAGAGGCTGCACAGGAGAGTCTCAGAGACCCCCCAGGTGGCACCAAGCCTCCCCCAGACTCCACCAGCTGCACCTCACACTGGACACCTGCAAACACAGAGACACAGGTGGACTGAGAATCATATGGAAGCACAAACAGGCACAGGCAAAGGTCTCAGTGCTCCCCTCTCCTGAGAATGACCTTGAGAAATGATCAGGAGTAAAACGCAGCTTGGCACCAAGTCCATGGTGGAGCCGCTGCGGTCCTGGGTGTTCTGGGTGTCTCCCCAACATGCTGGGCAGGGCCTTCTTTTATGAGCAGGAGGAGAGCCCATTTGCATGGAGTCTGGATATAATGGAGCAGATGTTCTAGAGTTGGCCCTGGATTTGGAGAATCAGTTAGCCAAGCTCCTGACTACCATAGCCTCTGGCCACAAGGAATTTGACATCTTATGCTTCGTGGGAAAGTACCTGGATGAACTACCTGGAACAGCAGCTTGTGCATCATAAGGAATCAGAAAAGCAGGCCCAGGAGGAGGGAGACACATTGGAAATGCCTGCTGACAAGGCAGGTGAACAGACCCAGCACGTGAAGGCAACCAGTCAAGTCTCCCCATGGCAGTAGGTCCCCAATCAGCTGCGTAAGATCCTGATCTGCATTTGACAGACGACTGCTGTCCTTTGCTGGTGTGTGTACAAACAGGTCTGTTGCTGCATTAATGAAAAAGAAAAGTGCCACATGCCACCAACTGTGCACTTTGTGGAAGAAACAAGGTAGACACGTGACCAGGGACTGACAGTCACCTCACAGGGTGATCTGTTCAGAATTTCTTAACTGGGCCATTATGGGGGGTGGTCAGCCCCAGGCCTTAACTTCTTTAATAAAAGGCTTCTCTTTGCCTTAAGCCATCCCTGCCCATTGTTCTTGAACATCTAGGTAAACACTCCTATAAAACAAACCCTAACCGCCCTCAGGAGAGCACTCTTGTTAATTGTCCTGCAATCCAACCCCCGCCTGCTCCCTCCCACCTCCATGTAGCCTTCCTTCCCTCCTCCTCAAACCCAAACGTGTCAGAGAAGCTGTGAGAGCAACTCTGACACTGGCATTCTCAGGAGCATATGAGATCCTGCTTCCTTGCAACTGTCCTAGGATTGGCTCAGATAAACTCTTAAAAAATTCTCCACAGGTTTGGATGTGCGTATGTCAACTACGTCAGCGTGGTTCACTTATGTTGTGGATTTTATGCCCATTCAACCACCAATGGGAATCTGGAAACATGTCAGAGGGGGAGACGGGCACAGCTGGAGAGGCCTCGTTCCTAAGGAAGGGAACCTTAGGTCCATGACAACCTACAGCAAACTTGTTTTCCCTCCAACACACGGGAACTCTTTAGACCTCATCCTGGCGAGGTCCCAGATTTTAATAATTGTGTGCACTTCCCTCTCCAGATGGGGAAGAAGCAGGTATGAATGTATCACTAGCTGTTTGTAGACCCAGCCCTTGCATCTCACTAAGCCCTTTGAGGAAACTCAGTCCTTTTGAATACCCACAGGGCTTTACAAATCTCCAGCCTACATTACCTGTCAATGGCCCCTTTGTCATACTCTTTGGCTTTTTCCCCATGTGACTCTCTGTCCTCTTACCCAATACAAGCGGCTGGCTTCTGGTGGGTGCAGAGCAGACTTTTGTGGATGGCTGGCTGCTATCCCATATTGCACACAGTATTGGAATAAACGCCTATATATGATTCAACTCTGTCTCTGCTTAATTGGCTCAACTGGTTACAGGCAACACAAACTCATTTTCCAGTTACAGCATGTATTAAATGAAGAAAAGACAATATGTTGATGTAAGAAATGCCCAAATATGAAGAGAATGTTTTACAAGCTTCTATTGGAGCCAAACTGACAACAGTTGGGGAGCAAGACCTCAAATACAGGGAGAATAACCATTTGCAGCTGCGTTTGTGCATTTGAAGTTAAGGCAGGAAGGTGAGGAAGGTGACATGGAGGTGGGAGAGAGCAAGGCGGGGACTGGGACAGGCAGTTAACAGGAGGTGCTCTCCTGAGGGTGATCATGCTGATGTCACAGGTGTGTCAACCTAGATGCACAGGAACAATGGATGGGGTTGTCAAGGGAAAAATGAGCCTTTTAGTAAATAAGTTATAGGCCTGGGGCGTGTCCACCCCCAGGACTGCCCAGGTAGGAATGTGTGATTACAGCCTCCTGTGAGGTTCCTTCCAGTCACTGAATTTTGTCAAATTTACCACAAAACTTCGTATTTTTGTTCACAAATATAATCCCTAAAACGAGATACAGAAAAAGGGCTTTCTGTGAGCTCTGTTTCTGAGCCTTGGAGCAAAACTAATTTAAGACAGAGCAGGAAATCTTATTTTTGCTAAACTCTCCACCTGCTCCAAGTTTTGGCCCTTTGCTGATCTTGAGCGCCCCCTTGTGTTCCTGAGCACTCCCTGTAGCCCAGCCCTGCTGCCTCTCTCAGGGAGGTTTGGGTCTGGGCTCACACTGACTTCCCCTCACTGTGTCTGGTGTACAGCAATACACGGCTGTGTCCTCGGCTCTCAGGCTGCTCATTACAGATAGAGCGTGTTCTTGGCTTTGTCTTTGGGGTGATGAATCGACCCTTCACAGAAGTGGCGTAGTATGCAGTACCACCGCCACCATTAATGTAGGAGACCCACTCTAGCCCCTTCCCTGGAGCCTGGCAGACCCAGTTCATTTTGTAGTCACTGAAGGTGAATCCTGAGGCTGCACAGGAGAGTCTCAGAGACCCCCCAGGTGGCACCAAGTCTCCCCCAGCCTCCACCAGCTGCACCTCACACTGGACACCTGCAAACACATAAATGTCCTCGTTAGGAAACTCTCACAAGTACACTGTTTCTCTTATTCATATCCACTCACAATACTCAGTGTTTCTTGTTCTCCATAGATTACCTCCAAAAATAGCAACAAGGAAAACTCAGCTGAGCCCCAACCCCATGGTGAGTGGTCTGTATTCAGTCCTGATCAGGGAATGGGTTTAGGCCCATGGGATCAGGCCTAAACCGGCAGTTGGACTTCCCTCTCATAATCCGGGACTGCTGGCTCCCATCCCCTCACCTGCCTGCCTTCCTGATTGGCCCTAACCACTCCCCTGCCAGCCTGATTGATGCCTAACTGCTCCCCTACCAGCCCGATTGCCCCAAAATGCACTCCTCTGCCAGCCCGGTTGCACCCAACTGCCTTCCCCTACGGGCCTGGTCACAGCCCAGTCACCTCCAACTGCCCCCCCCACCAGCCTGGTTGCCCCCTGGTTGCCTCCAACTGCCCTCCCCTGCAGGCCTGGTCACCCCCAACTGCCCTGCCTGCAGGCCTGGTTGCCCCTAACTGCCCTCCCCTACTGGCTTGATTGCCCACAACTGCCCTCCCTTGCTGGCCATCTTGTGGCCACATGGGGTGGCCATCTTCTGTGTTGGAGTGTTGGAGTGATGGTCAACTTGCATATTACTCTTTTATTAGGTAGGATTACCTTCCACATCTGGGCCTGTTTCCTCCCCCCACTGGATTTAACTGCTGCAGGTGACCTATATAAAGACCCAGGAGAAAAACTTCTCATAAAAAAGAAGAGAGAAGATTTAAAATGAGAGATGCCTTTTGCCATGACCAGTAATGAGATCAAGAGAAAGCAATGCAAGAAAGAAGTAAAAGTGCAGGAGGTTTATGTTCAGGACACAGGAAGTCCCATTTGACACTATTTTCCCTACAAAGTGATCAGAGGATAAACTAAGACCAAAGTGTTCACCTAGAGCCAGTGGAACAAGTGATGGGTTAGAGAGGAGCTTCTGTGTGGGTTCTTGGGAGCCAGAAGCATGAACTTTATAGACACAGACGGAGCTCCTGGGTCATAGACCTTCAGGGGCATTTGGTGCTGGACGTGTAGCCACTGCACAGCCTCCTTTGTGGAGTTTATTCTGTATGCTCACTTGTGAGACTTGTGTCTATTATTGGTGATGTAGATGAAACTCAGTCAAAACTAGGATGTTGTGGTGAAGTTGTAGGTAAAGATGAGGAAGCAATTATGTTTAAGTAATGAAAATCTTGTTATTGGAAACCTGATGTCTGCTTTTGACCCTTCAAACAAATGTGACCATATTCATCAATGATGGGGTCAACTGGAACCTGCACCTGACTCAGTGCCACATTGAGGGGAAAGCTCCTTGGGAACATGATGGGGGATTAACCAAGACTAAGGACACACATGTCCAGGATCTGTGTTTCACTAGGTTGTCATCTCCTTGATGTTTAGCCAGTTCAACTTTTCTTTTCTCACTTCTTCTGAAACAGACCTCATATTTCCTAGAGTCATGATGACACTTTGATGAGAGTGTGCAGGAGCACAAGACATTTGTGTGTTGGTTTTGTATCTTACATCTTTCCTGAATTCTAGTTCTATTAGCTTCTCATACAGTTTTTAGGGTTTTCTATGTGGAAAATCATGTCATCTGCATTCAGATAAGAAGAAACATTTTAACGTGTTTCTTTCTGATTTAGACATTTTAAATTTATTTTTCTTGTCTAATTATTCTGACGAAGACTTCTAATTCTGATGAATACAAGTAGTCACAGGGGAGCCCTTGTCTTGGTCCTGAAGTAAGAAAAAAAAGCTTTGAAATTTTCCCTGTGTAGCATGATGTCACTTGGCATCTCAAATTTGGCCTTTATTATATTGAGTTCCATCACTTGTACACCTCATTTGTTAAAAAATGTAATTATGAAGGGATTTTCAATTTTAAAGGCTTTATTCTGTATCTAATTATATGATGGTATACTTATCCTTCATTCTGTGAATGAGATGTATCACATTTTCTGATTTACATACTTTGAACCATCCTTGCAGACTAGTACATTATCCCATTTGATCATGGTATATTTTCATTTCTGTCTGCTGGTACGTTTCCTAGAATATCATTGAAGATTTTCCTATATATGTTCCTCTGGGACACTGATCTGTCATTTTTGTGTGTCCTTACATGGCTTGGTATCAGTGTATGTTCAACTCAATAAATCTCTTTGGAAGTGTTGCCTCTTCTTTTAATTCTTGGGAGAGTTCAAGAAGGGTTGATTAAAAGTTATCAATTCTTCTTTGAAATTCTTGTAGAACTCAACCTTGAGTTCATTTAGCCCTTGGCTATTATCTGTTGGAAGGTTTTCACTATTACTTCAATTGTTTTTATAAAATTCATAACAATCTAGCAATGTTGGAATCAAACCCCTAATTTGAGCACCTACCAAGCGGACTGAGAAATATAACTGCTGATCTTCACAGAGTGTTTTCAATGTTGAAATAATAGGTGTTTCCAGGCCACATATTTATTTCATATGACATTCAAGAGAATGAAATATAACCACATTTCCTTATTTAGAATTCATAAAGTACAGTGTGCAATGACATGAATGGTTTTGTATCACTGCTTATGTGTGAATGATGTCTTTTCCAGAAACACGTATGCGACTGTGTTTGTAACTATGTGTGTCTGTGTTTCTGATTGCATGTGACTCTATGTGTGGGGCTATATGACTCTGTGCTTTCTGAGCACAGAGAAAGAGGACAGTATGGATGCAGGGGGTCCCCTGGACAGCTCCTCGGCTTCCAACATGTTCCCGATGCACATCTCACCCACAGTGAAGCTAGAAAATCTTGGATCCAGGAGGAAAGCTGGAGGGAAGAGTTCAATGATGCACATCCTAGCTCTCAGGGTCATCTGTCCTCACTGTGGGGTTAGCACTGCTTCCTTCAAGACAGAAGGGGCCCCTTGTGTGTATGGATGTGTGGCTCCCCGTGTGGGTGAATGTGGACTGAGAGAGGATGGGTGAGGTATGCTATCCCTGAGTGTGCTCAGGCCTTTCAGCAGAGGGAGGGCCCTGTGATTTCCCTGGAACCAGGAGAGGGGAGGGCACAAGGAGAGGGAAGACCCTGGGGGAGCTGTGACCAGTGAGGGATGAAGGAAGAGCTGTGCACACAGCCCAGTGCCAACCACAAACCTGCGGGGTTTACACTCATCAGTGAAACATTGAAAAATCAGTGAAAAAAGTCACTTTTAGAATTTGTGAAGAAGTCTTGGTGAAGGAGAGACACCATCGCTGCTAACAAGTCACCTTGCAAACAGACAATGTCCCTTATTCATTGTTGTCTGCAGAGAAAATATGAGAAGGAAGAATCCTCCCTGGTGGTAGCTGACAGCGTGAGAGGAAATCCCTGTGCCCAACAGGAAGGACTTTATGTCCCCACCACCCTCTGACCCTGGTCCTGGGGCTGCTCTCTGTGCTGTGGATCCTTGCGCCCCCTGGTGTCTGGAGCACCTCCTGCAGCCCAGCCCTGCTGTCTCCCTCAGGAAGGTTTGTGTCTGGGCTCACACTGACTTCCTCTCACTGTGTGTCTCTCACACAGTAATACATGGCCGTGTCCTCCATTATCACGGAGCTCAGCTTCATGGAGAACTGGTTCTTGGATGTGTCTCTGGATATTGAGGTTCGGCTCTTGAGGGAGGGGCTGTAGTAAATGTCCCCATCAAAATTTATGCGCCCTATCCATTCCAGCCCCTTCCCCAGGGGCTGGCGGATCCAGTTCCAGTCATAACCACTGGTTGTGATAGAGACTCCATAGACTGCGCAGCTGAGGGAGAGGGTCTGCGAGGGCTTCACCAGTCCTGGGCCCAACTCCTGCAGCTGCACCTGGGACAGGACACCTGAGGACAAGGAGAATCAGTCCTGTCAGTCTCGTGCAGTCACAGCCATCCCATGACCCCTGTCTGACCCCTGAGACCCTGACCTTGGGGGACTGTCACCAGGCACAGGAGAAGACCCAGCAGTCTCATCTTCTTCTAGACCACAGCTCTGCCTTCCCAGAGACCTCAGCCCTGTGTGAGGAGAGAGCTGTGAGCCTGTACAGCCCAGGAGAGGATTTACCCTGGAGTTTGAACAGAAATTTGCATGTGGGGCAGCATTTCCTATAAGTTGAGGGACTGAGGTCTGGCTTCCCTAGTCATTCTGGGACCTCTGTGGTGACATCTCTTCCCTTTTCCTAACTCACTGTGTAAGTCAAGGACAGAGGACCATCTGGGTCATGAGACTCATTACAATTAAGTCAAAGAATGGCCTACACTTTCTGAGAATAAAGAGAAATGGTGGACTTGATGAGTAGGTTACACTTTTACCTTCTCATGCATCTTTCAAATGGATGTTAGGAGAATACCATTTGCTCAGATCATTTCTGAATCTATACACCCTAGAGCAGTGGTCGGCAAACTCATTAGTCAACAGAGCCAAATATCAACAGTACGACCATTGAAATTTCTTTTGATAACCAATTTTTGTAAACTTAAACTATATAGGTAGGTACATTATTATTAACTTAATTAGGGTACTCCTAAGGCTTAGGAAGATCCACACTCAAGGGGCCAAAGAGCTGCATGTGGCTTGCGAGCCACAGTTTGACAACCACAGCCCTAGAGTATCCAAAATTTCCATTTATTTTTTGGTTCTAATTTTATAGAAATAATTCATACCATTTTCAAAGAAATAAAAAAGGAAAGCCATTCTCAATATCCTATATCTTAATTTATGATTTTACCTCCCAAGCACAAATAGGTGAGACATTTGTAATTCTTCATGTTGCGAATTTTGTGACTGTGTCTAAAGCTTCATATGCAAACCTTTTGATATGCACGCCCATGGCCTATTGCAGAGACCCCAAACTAGTTACATCAGAAATAGCCATGGCTTTAAATGGAGAAGATACAAAGTAAAAGCAGTGATCATGTATGTGCAGAACTCTGAATCATTCATAAGTTGAAATGATCATGGAAGGAGTTAGACCTGTTTTCTCAGTCTAGTGTTATTAGTGATGTTAGGATTCAGAGGGAGGTGAGTGAAAAAAATTCCTTTCATAGCATTTCTCATAGGAAAGGAAACTTCAACCCTGAGTGGAATCCCTCACTTCCCAGCCTCCCTCTGCCCTTCCCTTGGGCGGTCACTGTGGTCAGAAGGTTCTGGAGTCTCTCACATGCATATTATATCCTTAATGTATAATTTATTAATTCTGCCTTCAGACATATGATTTGGAAATAAATTCATTAGGTTTATGTTTTAATTTGTTCAATGAAACCTGTGATGAGACAAAGGACTTTAATTTTGACCAAGGCTAATTTAATAGTATTTTCTTTAATAGGACCTGTTTTGGGTGATTTAAAAAAAAAACTCCCCAGAAAATGCTGAGCCTCCACTGTTCATGTGGATTAGCTACAGCAGCCACAGGGACTAGAGCAGGTTTTGGTACCAGAGGGGAGCGCTGCTGGGAAACTACCCATAATTCTGGATGTGACGGTGGAACTGGGTGAGGGGAGGAATCTGGCCTTGTTTTGAGTCACATGACAGAAATATGCCTGATGTTCATGGACAGAGAGTTACTGGACATATGGATTTAAAGCCTCCTCCAGTGAAGGCCCAGAAGAAGTACAGGGCATGACAGAAACAGCTCATGTTATCGTAGGAAATACCTGAATAATGATGAACAGGAGTTTGTGAGAAATAGAAACATTAAAGATCATGCAGATAGGGATCAACAGAAATAAGGAAAGGGTCATTGCACATTGGTGGGAAGGGGACCTCTATTTCCTACATGCACATTCTCACAGTGTCTCTGTTGTAGAAGGTAACACATTCCCAGGTCCAGGGGATCCAGCACTTGGGCACCTTTGGGGTCATTACTCACATGGTTTCACCCTGAATCACTCAAGCTGCATAATTCATTTGGGTCCCATTTATGAAATCTCTCAACAGTGACAGCAAAGAGTGAACACTCCACACTGGAGGAGCCATGGTGATAGTGTGTCTTTTTGAGGAGCCATCATTTAATTGAACCAGGACCCTTTCTTAGTCAATTGTCATCATCTTAACCATCATCATCATCATCATCATCATCATCATCATCATCACCATCATCACCACTTGCTTACTTATAATCATTCTACTCATTTTCTGTAGACATGATGCTTGTCTACACAGAATGACTTTTTATAGGAAAAGAAAGCAGGCGTCTCCTATTTCAATGTCACTGGGAAATTAAAGCCCCAAAGATTCAGCTTTATGTTGACACAAGGCCTTTTAAAAACTGTTGACCTTGTATAAACTACAGATTCTGGCCAATACATTAGACCATAACCTCTGCCCCATTCTATTATCACCATCACCACCTCCATCACAATCATCATCATGATTTTCTTTATCATTATCATCCTTATTTGCTTAATTACTATTCTTCTAATTTTCTGTAGACCTGGTTTTTGGACATACATAATGACACTTTATGTAATTTTTTGCTCATTTTGCATAGTTGTTAAGTAAAATAGGTTGCCATACTCTACTTCATTTTTGACTGCTACTGATGGCTTATTCTTGCCTCATCTCCATCTGCCACACACGAGAAATCAGATAAAAATCATGGTTCTGTCATTAGATGTCATTGTGAGATTGAAGCCCCTGGAAGCAGAATTCTTCCTCATCCTCCACCACCTCAACAACATAAATCCCCGAGCCAGTCTCCTTTCCTGCCTCCATCAGAGCAGGTATGACTTGCTGAAGGGCCTTTCCTATGCTTCTCAGGGATTTCAACTATGTGCATAATAAACATTCCATGTCCCCTTGCGTGAGTGTTTATCATCAAGCCTAGACATCTGCACCAAGCTGCCCTGGTGTTACCTACTCTCGGTGCTATGGGGATGATAAGTCAACGACCTTCACCATCAGGGTCCTTCTTCTCTAGCTTTGGGGTCTCATGACTCTGGTACCCCTTGTCCAGCACACACATGTCCTGCTGGATGGCTGAGACTCTGAGCTGTGTGGGGCTGAGCTGCACTGTTGAGTCAGCAGAGCTTCTGGTTAGAATTGGGGAACCTTGGTCAGAAGATATGATGTTTATTATTTGGGCAGGAGATTGTCTGAAAGAGACTTTCTGTGGTTCTTCCACATGAGAAAGTTGTCTCTTTTTACTACAGACTTTCTAACTCAGAGACGTCAGAGGTAAGTGCAGAGTCAAGAATCCAGAGAGTTTCCCTGAGGGAAACTGTGACATGAAGGGGAAACCACACAGGAAACCAGCCCAAAACTCCAAGGGCACCTGCTGCTGGGATGGTCCTTGTGTTCAGGGACCCTGAGCGCCCCCTGGTGGTCACAGTCTCTCCTGCAGGGAGGTTTGTGTCTGGGCTCACACTGACTTCCCCTCAGGGTGTTTCTTGCACTGTAATACAAGGCCGTGTCCTTGGCTCTCAGGTTGTTCATTTGCAGTTACAGTGTGTTCTTGGGGTTGTCTCTTGAAATGATGAATCGGCCCTTCACAGAGTCTGCAGAGTATTTCTGACTTACATCATTCCATATAAGTGCCACCCACTCCAGCCCCTTCCCTGGAGTCTGACAGATCCAGTGCATGTCATAGCTACTGAAGGTGAATCCAGAGGCTGCACAGGAGAGTCTCAGGGTCCCCCCAGGCTGCACCAAGCCTCCCCCAGACTTCAGCAGCTGCACCTCACACTGGACACCTGCAAACACAAACACATCCTGGTCAGGATAACACTCATACTTCCACCGTTTCCCTCCTCATGCCCATTAACATACTCAGTGTCTCTTGTTCTCCATAAATTACCTCTTAAAGGAGCCACAAGGAAAACCTAGCTGAGCCCAAACCTCATGGTGAGTGGTCTGTGTTCAGTCCTGTTCAAGGAATGGGAACACCTGGGATCCTAGGGATGGGCTCCTGTCCCAGAGCTGCAGGCTCAGGGCTGGGCTGTTTTTTAATGAGCAAATAGGGCCCTGTTTGCATATCCTCATGCTATATTTCATAGAAACCTGGTCAGCCTTGGCAGTTCTGCCTTGTATTCACCACCAGGGTCTGTGTCCGTGAGGACACGTGACTGGTTCTAACCAGGGAGCAGGAGGGCAGGTTGGGTTTCCTGCTTCATCAGCAGCTCATTTCAGAAGCACCATCTGCTCCCTCTCCAGTCTCTACTCATGTCTGCATGTGGCCCTTGGTAGTGCCATCACCATGTCCGTATATGATGGGCGTCCCCTGGAACCTGAAGTCCATTCATGGCATGTACCAATGAGCAACATGGGAAAAGCCACCCCGAGCCTGGAGATAAATGACCATGGACGGGAATTCACATTTGAGAAGGCACACCTCCAGATTGTCCCTTCATTTTGTTGTGATTTCTTCATTGTTTTCCCAGTTAAATGTGTCTCCCTTTTTCCTGAAATAGCCACACATAACATTTGGAGACATTCAGGAAAGAAAGAACAGGCTTGAAAATTAACCCAAGTTCCAGGTTCCAGGTGAGATCCTGCTACATTGCTGAGTTCATTTATTAAGTCTAGTAGTTTTTCGATGGAATCTTTAGGGCAGTGATGGCGAACCTATGACACTCATTTTTTTGGTTGATTTTTCTTTGTTAAATGGCATTTAAATATTTAAAACAATATCAAAATTATAAATCTTTGTTTTACTATGGTTGCAAATATCAAAAAATTTCTATATGTGACATGGCACCAGAGTTAAGTTAGGGTTTTTAAAATGCTGACACGCCGAGCTCAAAAGGTTCGCTATCACTGCTTTAGGGTTTTCTATATATAACTAGTGGCCCAGTGAACAAAAATTTGTGCACTCGGGGGGGGGGGGGTCC
>NW_005371748.1:161366-168344 GCF_000412655.1 Myotis brandtii
AGTTAGAAAAACACAACTCCTTTTATTGTAACAGCAGCAAGGGCCATGCCTGAGAGAGGAGGAGCAGGGAACCAGGGCTTCCCCCTTGCTCCTTCCCCTCCCTCCCTCCCTCCATCCTTGCACTGGTCCAGCTGTTATTGCTCTGGTGGAACCTCTCAACTCAGGCTCTAGCCCCACCCATGTCACATGGAGGAGCATGCACAGTTTCTTGCAGACACAGAAGCGGCTGTGTGTAGGGAGGTGGCAGTTATTCCCCTGAGCAGGCTCTGAAGTCCTTGTTGAAGTCTCCACTCCGGAGCCTGTGTGTCCGAGCCCTGGGAGGCTGCACAGTGGAGGTGCCACATTCCTTTCAGTAGAAACTGAGTATTGATAGGAGCCTGCCGGCTGAGGGGAAGGACCAGGAGGTCTGCCTTGCACCCATTCGCCAATCCCCAGTCCCGCTTTGCTGATCGCTTGGCTGCACATGGAGCGGAGCCTCCGCAATCGCCATCTCCCCGTGCCCTGCCTGAGCCCCAAGCCGCCAGGGCCGCACAGGGGGGCCTGTATGGTGGCTCCCGCTGTCCCTCCCTGCCTAGAGTATGCAAATTAGCCGCCATCTTTGTTGGCCATTAATTTGCATATGATTCTGATTAGCCAATGGGAGGCATAGCAAAGGTATGGTCAATTATCATGTTTGTCTATTATTAGATAGGATATCATGCCATCTATGAATAATGACAATTGTATTTCTTCTTTTCAAATTTGGATGCCTTTTATTTCTTCTTCTTGTCTGATCACTACTTCCGGTACTATGTCGAACAGGAGTGGTGAGAGTGGGCATCCTGTCTTGTTCCTGTTCTTAAGGGAAATGGTTTTAGTTTTTGCCCATTTAGTATGATGTTGGCTGTAGGTTTTTCATATAAGGCTTTTATTATGTTGAGTTATAATCCTTCTATTCCCACCTTACTAAGAGTTTTTATCAAGAAAAGGTGTTGTATTTTGTCAAATGCTTTTTCTGCATCAATGGGTATGATTATATGTTTTTATCTCTCAATTTGTTTATGTGAAGTATCATGTTTATTGATTTGTGGATATTGTACCATCCTTGCATCCCAGAATAAATCTTACTTGGTCATGGTGCATGATCTTTCTGATGTAATGCTCAATCCGATTTGCTAGAATTTTGTTGAGGATTTTGGCATCTATGTTCATGAGGGATATCAACCTGTAATTATCTTTCTTTGTGGTGCCTTTATGTGGGTTTTGTATTAGGGTAATGCTGGCTTCATAGAATGAGCTTGGAAGTGGTACTTCCTATTGAATTTTTTGCAATAGTCTGAGGAGGATAGGTTTTAGTTCTTCTTTGAATGTCTAGTAAAACTTCCCTGTAAGCCATCCAGTACAGAGCTTTTGTTTGTTGGAAGTTTTTTGATTACTGATTCAATTTCCTCTGTAGTTATTGGCCTATTCATATTTTTATTCTTCCTGATTAAGTTTTGCAAGGTTGTATTTTTCTGGGAATATGTCCATTTCTTCTAGGTTGACCAGTTTGTTGGAATAGAGTTGCTCATACTATTTTTTATGATTCTTTGTATTTCTGTGGAGTCTGTTCTTATTTCGCCTCATTCACTTGTGATTTTGTTCATTTGGGTCCTCTCTCTTTGCTTCTTGATGAGCCTAGCTAGAGCTTCATCAATCTTGTTTATCCTTTCAAAGAACCAGTTCTTGATTTCATTGATCTTTTGTATTTTTTTGTCTCTACGTCATTTATTTTCACTCTGATCTTTATTTTTTCCTTCCTTCTGCTCATTCTGGGCTTTTATTGTTGCTCTCTTTCTAATTCTTCAAGTTGCAGAGTTAGATAACTTATTACCATTTTTTTTCTCTTTTTTTTGAGGTAGGCCTGTAATGCCACAACTTTCCTCTCAGGACTGCTTTCATTGGGTCCCATAGATTTTGGATTGTTGTGTTTTCATTGTCATTTGTTTCCAGGATGTTTTTTATTTCTTCTTTAATCTCTTTGGTAACCCGATCATTGTTTAATAGCATGCTAATTAGCCTCCAAGCATTTGAATTTTTTGTGACTGTTTTTGTTGTAGTTTATTTCTAATATTATGCCATTGTGATTTGAGAAGATGTTTGATATGATTACTATTTTCTTGAATTTAGAGAGACTTAGCCTCTGTCCCAATATGTGGTCTGTCTTTGCAAATGTTCCACGTGCACTTCAGAAGAATGTATATTCTGTAGCTTTGGGGTGGAATGTTCTGAAGATGTCAATTAAGTCCATCTGATGTAGTGAGTCATTTAGGATTGCTGTTTCTCTACTGATTTTTTTGTCTATAGGATTTATAAAGTGATGTTAATGGGGTATTAAAGTCTCCTAGTATGATTATATTATTGTCAACCTCTCCCTTGATATCTTCCAGAATTTTTTTGTAATGTATTTGGGTGCTCCTGCATTGGGTGCATATATGTTTACAAGACTTATGTCCTGCAGATGTGAGTGAGGTGAAGGTGAAGCCACAACAACACCTATAACATGGAGGCTGGAAAATGCTGTGATAGATCAAGATACCCAACAAGCAGCGTCAACCTGGATTATTATCCCATCTGAGGCCTCAAAGAAGTAATCACCCTAATTGCAGCTGAGATGTTGAGAGGAAATCCCTACTCCCGACAGGAAGGTCTTTCCCTCCCCACCTTCCTCTACCCTTGCTCTTTGGGCTGCTCTCTGTGCTGTGGGTCCTGAGTGCCCCCTGAAGCCCAGCCCCACTGCAGTGGTCTGTCTTGGTGGGAACGTTTCCCAAACACCAGCTGAGGAGGGCACTGAGGATGGTCTCTGTGGAGAAAGAAAAGCAGAAAATACAGGAACGTGGTTAGGAGAGTCCCCAGACACTACCCACATGTCTTCTGCCAACAGCAGTGTTACCTCCTCCTCTGGTGTCTGCAGTGAGAATGCAGGAAGTTAGAGCCACAGAGAAAGAGCAAGTACCATCCCTGGATGCAGCTGAGAGCTTGAGAGGAAATCCCTGTGCCCAACAGGAAGGCCCTTCCTTCCCATCTCCCTCTGCCCCTTCTGGGGCTGCTCTCTGTGCAGTGGGTCCTGAGTGCCCCCTGCAGCCCAGCCCTGCTGCCTCCGACATGGAGGTTTGTGTCTGGGCTCACACTGACTTCCCCTCACTGTGTCCTGCACAGTAATACACAGCTGTGTCCTCAGTGGTCAAGGAGCTCAGCTGAAGGGAGAACTGGTTCTTGGAAATATCTCTGGAGATGAAGGTTTGGCTCTTGAGAGAGGGGCTGTACTAAGTGTTTCCATCATAGTATATGTACCCCATCCACTCCAGCCGGTGGATCCAGTTCTAGCAGTAATTACTGGTGATAGAGTAACCAGAGACAGTGCAAGTGAGGGAAAGGGTCTGCGAGGGCTTCAGAAGTCCTGGGCCCAACTCCTGCAACTGCACCTGGGACAGGACACCTGGGGACAAGGAACATTAATCCCTGTTAGTCACCTGTACTCACAGCCATACCATGACCCCTGTCTGACCCCTGAGACCCTCACCTTGGGGGACTGTCACCAGGTACAGGAGAAGACCCAGCAGTCTCATCTTACTCTAGACCACAGCTCTGCCTTCCCAGAGACCTCTGCCCTGTGTGAGGAGAGAGCTGTGAGCCTGCACAGCCCAGGAGAGGACTTACCCTGGAGCTTGAACGGAAATTTGCATGTGGGGCAGCTTTTCCTATAAGTGTAGGGACTGAGGTTGTGCTTGCCTGGTTTTTCTAGGGACTGTGTGGGGTCATCTCTTCCCTTGACCTCACTCAGTATGTAAATTGGGCTTAGTGGAACACATGGGTCATGAGACTCATTGGTTTAAGGTGAACACACAGACTAAAGTCTCTGAGCATAAGAAGAAATATGGAAGACATGAGCAGCTTACACATTGAACTTCTCAGGTATCTTTCAAACAGTTGTAAAAGGGATTAGCATTTGTTATGACAGTTTATGAATTCAACACCCTAGTATATCTATAATTTCCAAAATTTTAAATCTAATTTTATATAAATTATACCTTTTAAAAATATAAAAATAAAGGTCAGCCACTTTCAGTATCTTACATCTTAATTTATCTTACTTACTCAGAGAAACCATTGCCCACACACAGGAAGATGGGATATATGTGATTCTTGTTGAAAAATTTGTGGCTGTGTTTGCAGCTTCCTGTGCAAACTATTTGATATGCAAACCAATGGCTTATTGCAGATACCCCAAATAGTTACATCAGAAATACTAATGGCTCTAAGTAGAGAAAAGACACGAAATAAAAGCAGTGATCATGAATGTGTGCAACTCAGGATCATCCATTTGTTGAAATGATGATGGAAGGAGATTTACCTGTTTTCTCAGCCTAGTGTTATCAGTGATGTTTGGGTCCAGAGGATGGTAAGTGAAGAGAATTTCTACCATAGAATTTCTCACAGGAAAGGAAACCTCAACCCTGCAAGGAATCAGTCACTCTTCCCTTGATATGCTGCTGTGGTCAGAGGTGGCTGAGCTTTCCCACAAACTTATAAATTCCTTAATGTATAATTTATGCATTCAATTTGAGAAAAATGATTTGGAAATAAATTCCTTATGCATATGTTTCAGATTTCATTTACTAAATGGAATCTTTGACAGGGGAAAAGTCATTAATTATAACTGAGACTAATTTAACAATATTTTCTTTATTGGGACCTCATTTGGGTGATTTTACAAGAGCTCCCCAGAAAATGCTGAGCCTCCACTGTCCATGTGCATTGGCTACAGCAGTCACAGGGACTGGAGCAGGTTCTGGTGTCAGAGGGGAGCGCTGCTGGGAAACTACCCATAAATCTGGACGTGACTGTGGAACTGGGTGAGGGGAGGAAGATGGATTTTTTGAGTCAGAGAAATATGCCTGATGTTCATGGACAGAGAGTTACTGAACATGTGGGTTTAGAGCCTCCTCCAGTGAAGGATCAGAAGGAAGTATAGGGCATGTTAAAGACAGCTTGTATCACCAGAGGAAATACCAGAATATTAATGAATAGGAGTTTGTTAGAAATAGAACATTAAAGATCATGCAGGCAGGAATCAAGAGAAATAAGGAAATTATCACTACACACTGGTGGGAATGGGATCCCTGTATCCTACATGCATATCATCACAGTGTCTCTGTTCTGAAAGGTATCATCTTCCCAAGTCTAGGGGGTCTGCACTTGGATACCTTTGTGGTCATTGCTGATCTGGTATTATCATGAATCACCCAAGCTCCAAAGTCCATTGGGGCCTCATTTATGAAATCTCTCAACACTTACAGGGAAGAATGGACACCCCTCATTGGAAGAGCCATGGCGATGGTATGTCCATATAAAGAGCCTTCATTTCTTTGGACCAAGACCCATGTCTCAGTCCATTCTCATCACCATCCTCCTCCTCCTCTTCATCATCATCATTTGCTTACTTATAATCATTCTCATATTTTGTAGACATTGTCATTGTCCACACACATTAACTTTTTATCAACTAATAAAAGCAGGAATCTGCACTTTAGATGACATTGGAAATTGTAACCACAACCGCCACACTTAAAAGTTGATAGAAGGCCTTCCAAACAACTTATGGTTTTGGACATGGGAGAGATCCCACCTAGGACAATGGAGCATGCCCCCTATCCAATTCTATGGTCATCAGCACCATCATCATCACCACCACCATTATCATCATATGGCTATTTATAATTATTTTCTTATTTACAGTAGATATTGTTGTCAATGTTTGCTCAATTTTTATAATTGTGAATAAAATATGTAGCCATACTTCATTTTATTTTTTGTTTGATTGCTGAAAACTGATGGCTCCTTCCTGCCTCACATGGGAGTCTGAAAAGGGAGGTTGGGTCTCCTCTCCAGATGTCAATATGCGGTTGAATCCACACAAACCACTGAAAGCAGGTTTCCTCCTGCTCCCACACCACCTCAACAAAATAAAATCCCTGAGCCAGTCTCCTTTCCTGGATCCATCAAAGAAGGTCTGACTTCCTGAAGGGCCTTTCCTGTGCTTCCCATAGATTTCAACAATGTGCATAATAAACATTCTATGTTCCTTGGTGTGTGTTTATCATCACCCTGGTCATCCATACCAAGCTGCCGTGGGTCCCTCTGCCTCTGCCTGGTGTCACCTACTCTTGGTGCTATGAGCATGATGACAAGTCAAAGACCATTACCACCAGGGTCCTTCTTCTCTAGCTTCATATTCATAGGCTTCTGGTGACCACTGTCCAGAACACATGAGTTAGTATGCTGGCTGGCTTGGACCTTGAGCTCCACTGTTGTGTCCGTAGAGACTATGGTTAGATTTAGCTGATGTAGGTAAAAAAAAAATGATGAATTGTCATTTGGGCACAAAGTCTCTGAAAGACACTCTCTGCAGATTGTCCACGTGAGAAAGTTGTCTCTCTTTACAACAGACTTTCTAACTCAGAGACGTCAGAGGTAAGTGAAGAATCAGGAATCCAGACAGGTTCCCTGAGGGAAACTGTAACATAAAGAGGAAACCACACAGGAAACCAGCCCAAACCTCCAACTGCACCTGCTGCTGGAATGGTCCTTGTGTTCAGGGACCCTGAGCGCCCCCTGGTGGTCACAGTCTCTCCTGCAGGGAGGTTTGTGTTGGGCTCACACTGACTTCCCCTCAGTGACTGTGGTACAGTAATACACAGCCCTGTCCTCAGCTCTCAGGATGTTCATTTGTAGATACAGCATGTTCTTGGCATTGTCTCTGGAGATGGTGAATTGGCCCTTCACAGAGTTGGCATAGTATGTACTACTTCCATCAAGATTAACTACAGTCACCCACTCCACCCCTTCCCTGGAGCATGGCAGACCCCATGCATCCAGGAACTACTGAAAGTGAATCCAGGGGCTGCACAGGAGAGTTTCTGAGACCCCACAGGCTGCACCTAGCCTACCCCAGACTCT
>NW_005371748.1:169811-172316 GCF_000412655.1 Myotis brandtii
CAGCTGTGTCTGCAGTGGGAGAGCTTCTGTGCTGTATCTCTAGGGCGGTGCTAGTCTAGCGTTTACCTAAGGCTATCCGGCAAATGCCTCTGTGCAGGGCTTGGGCGGGGCAGGTCCCCGGGGATCTACAGGGCGGGCGAAGCGAGCAGTTATGGCTGCTCTCAGTTCCATCCCCAGCGGCTCTGCAACCGCTGCAAACCTTGGAGAGAAATCTGCCTTCCCGCTTCTCCCGTTTGAATCTGGGTACCTAGAGACTTGCCCGGATCTGGAGCTCAGAGTCTGAAACTCCCTCCCAATTGAAAACAGCAACTACGCCCTCCGCCACAGCCCGCTCCACATGCACTCTGAACCTTAGTATTTCACCTCCGCACTGCGCCTCCTCTGAGTCTCGGTATGGATTTCTCTTTCCTTCTAGTTGTAGAATCTCTCCTCAGCCAGCATTCCTGTGGTTCTGGGTGATTTCCGTTCCGTCTTTTAGTTGTATTTTTGAAGTGGTTGTTCAAGGCAGCAAACTCCGGCGTTAACCTATGCCGCCATCTTGGTTCCCTCCGTAGTGTCTCTTATTCTCCATAAATTACTTCTTAAAACAGCCACAAGGAAAACCCAGCTGAGCCAAAACCCCATGGTGAGTAGTCTGTATTCAGTCCAGATGAGGGATTGGGAACACCTGGGGATCCCAGGGCTGGGCTCCTGTGCCAGACTGTGGGGTTAGGGCTGGGCTGGTTTTTATGAGCAAAGTGGGCCCTATTTGCATGTCCTCCTGCTATATAGGGAGCTCTGGGTTTGCACTCTGAGATTAAGGACATGGTCCCAGAGTGTGACATGTCCAAGGATGCATGTTTGTTAAATACTTCCCCTTGTACAGGCCTCTACCCTCCCTGTGGAACCCAATTGCTCCAGGTTGCCTTTACAAAAAAAGAGAAGAATTGAATATGATAGATTCCTTTGACAGTCAACCGTAAAGACAACTAAAAAAAATTAACTTTCAAATACTATGAGGAAAAGTGCTGGAGTTCCATGTTCAGGAGACGGGAAGTTCCACCTGGCACTATTTCCCCTAAAGTGATCAAAGGATAAACTAAGACCAGAGTGTGAGCCTAAAGCTGGTGTACCAAGTGTTGGAGGAGTGAGGAGCATCTGTGTGGGTCCCTGAGAACCAGAAGCATGAACTATAGAGACACAGACAGAGCTCCCGGATCCTATTCCTTCAGGGGAGTTTGGTGCTGGATGTGTAGCAGCTGCACTGCCTCCTTTGTGGTGTTTATTCTCTAGACTCTGTTGTAGATCCAGTTTCATACATTGGGATGAAGAATAATCTCTGTCATGACCAGGTGTGTTTAGGGGAAGATGTGGATAATTATTTAGGAGTAATTAAGTTTAGGTTATGAAAATATTGTTATTGGAAAACTGATGTGTGCATGTGACCACATGTCTCCACATGATGGGAGTCAACTGGACGATGCACCTGACTCAGTGCCTATTGGGGGGAAAGCTACCTGGGAAAATAATGAGGAATTAACCAAGACCAAGGACACACACAGGTCCAGGGTTCTTGTTTCATTAGGTTGTCATCTCCTTGTTGTGTAGCCAGTTCATTTCCTTTCCTCACTTTCCTCTGAAACAGCCCACATATTTCCTAGAGTCATGAAGACACTTTGGTGAGAGTGTGCAGGAACACAAGCCATTTGTGCATTGGTTTCATATTTTACATCTTTCCTGAATTCTAGTTCTATTAGCTTCTCATACAGTTTTTAGGGTCTTCTATGCACAAGATTATGTCATCTGCATACAGATAAAGAGAAACACTTTAACTTGTTTCTTTCTGATTTAGACATTTTAAATTTTCATCTTGCCTAATTATTTTCTTGCCTAATTATTCTGACAAGGACTTCTAGTTTTGATGAATAGAAATAGTCACAGGGGAGCCCTTGTCGTGGTCCTAATGTCAGAAGAAAAGCTTTGATATTTTCTCTGTGTAGCATGATGTCACTTGTTGGCTTCTCAAATGTGGCCTTTAGTACATTTAGTTCCATCACTTCTACAGCAAATCTGCTAAGAATTTTAATACTGAAGCGATTTTAATTTTTAAATGCTTTATTCTACATCTAATTGTATGGTGGTATACTTTACCCTTCATTCTTTGGATGAGGTGTATCACATTTCCTGATTTACACACATTGGACTATCCTTGCATGCTAGGACAGTATCCCAGTTGATTATGGTAAATAATCCTTTCAGTGTGAAGTTAAGTTTCCTAGTATATTGTTGAGGGTTTTTGCATTTATGTTCATCAGGGATATTGACCTGTAATTTTTGTATATTTTTACTTGGCTTTGATATGAGTGTAATAGTCACCACAATAAATCTGTTTGTAACCATTGTCTTTTCTTTTAATTCTTGGAAGAGTTCAAGAAGAGTTGAATAAAAAGTTTTTAATTCTTATTTGAAATTCTGGTAGAATTCACCCTTGAGTCCATTTGGTCCTTGGCTTTCATTTGTTGGTAG
>NW_005371748.1:172448-175055 GCF_000412655.1 Myotis brandtii
ACTGAGAAATACAACTGTTGATCTTCACAATGTTGAAATAGTTGTTTTCAGACCACATATTAATTTCATATTACATCTGAGAGAATGACATATAACCACTGTTTATTATATAGGATTCATAAAGTACAGTGTGTAACAACATGAACTGTTTTGTATCACTGCTCATGTGTGAAAGCATGTGTTTTCCAAAAACAAGTGTGTGACTCTGTGTGTGTCTGTGTGTGTGACTGTGTGTGTGTCTTCATGTCTATGTGTATGACTGTGTGTGTGACTATGTGTCTATGTAACTCTGTGTTTCCTGGGCAAGGAGTAAGACAACAGTATGGATGAGGGGGTCCCATCAATGCTCCTAGGCTTCCAACGTGCTCCCAATACACATTTCACCCACAGTGAAGCTAGAAAACCTTGGATTCAGGAGAAAAGGTGGAGGGAAGAGATTGGTGATGCACATTCCAGCCCTCAGAGACACCTGTCCCCACTGTGGGGTTGGCACTGCTTGCTCTAGGACAGCTGGGGCCCTCGTGTGGGTGGATGTGGGCCTCCCTGTGTTTGGTGCACTGAGCTGACAGCTCTTCCATGGATCAATGTGGACTGAGAGAGTATGGGTGAGGTCGCTGAGCCCTGAGAGTGCTCAGGCCTTTCAGCAGAGGGAGGGCCCTGATAGCCCTGTAACCAGGAGGGGGAGGACACAGGTAGAGTCAGACACTGAGGGTAACTGTGACCCCTGAGGGATAAATGCAGAGCTGTGCACACAGCCCAATCCAGCAATCCACCTGCGGAGTTCACAATCATCAGATAAATGTTTAAAAGACAGTGAAAAAAGAAGATTAAAATTTGTGAAGGAGGCTTGGTGAAGAAGAGTCCCTGTCACTGCTAGCATGTCACCTGTAAACAGACAATGTCCCTTCGTCCTTGTTGTCTGCAGTGAGAATATGAGAAGGAAGAATAATCCCTGGAGGCAGCTGAGAGTTTGAGAGGAAATCCCTACGCCCAACAGGAAGGCCCTTCCCTCCTCACCTACCTCTGCCCATGCTCCTGGGGCTACTCTCTACGTTGTGGGTCCTGAGTGCCCCTGGTGTTCAGAGCACCCCCTGCAGCACAGCCCTGCTGTCTCCCTCAGGGAGGTTTGTGTCTGGCCTCACACTGACTTTCCCTCACTGTTTCTGTCACAGTAATACATGGCCCTGGCTCTGCTCTCAGGCTGTTCAGTGTTAAGTAAACTTGATCTTGGAGGTGTCCCTGGTGATGCTGAGTCTGGATTTCAGTGTTGGGTTATAGTTTGTACCTCTATCACCCCATATGCATCCAACCTACACTAGCCCCTTTCCCAGGGGCTGATGGGTCAGGAACACAGAACAACTGGTTAAAGAGAATCCAGACACAGTGCAGGTGAGGGGGAGGGTCTGTGAAGACTTCACAAGTCCTGCAGCTGCACCTGGGACAGGACACCTGGGGACAAAGAGCATCAGTCCTGTCAGTCATGTGCAGTCACAGCCATCCCATTACCCCTGTCTGACCCTTGAGACCCTCACCTTGGGAGGCTGTCATCAGGCACAGGAGAAGACCCAGCAGTCTCATCTTCTTTTGACCACAGCTCTGCCTTCCCAGAGACCTCAGCCCTTTGTGCGGAGAGTGCTGTGAGCCTGCACAGCCCAGGAGAGGATTTACCCTGGATCTTGAAGAGAAATTTCACGTGGGGCAGCCTTTCTTATAAACGTAAAGCCTGAGGTCAGGATGCCCTGTTTATTCATGGGCCCCTCTTTGGGCATCTCTTCCCTTGACCTCACTCAGCATGTAAGTCAGGGACAGGGAACCACATGGGAAATGAAGCACATTGGAATTCAGTTAACAAATAGCCATCTTTCTGAGCATAAGTGGAAATGGTGGACTTGATGAGTAGGTTATACTTTTAACTTTTCATGAATCTTTCAAACAGGTGTAAAAATGATTAGCATTTGTTCAGACTATTTCTGAATCTCAAAATCTTATCAAATCCACAAATTTCACGTTTTTGAATCTAATTTTATATTAATAATTCCTATCATTGTACAAAATATTAAAAATAAAGGACAGCCATTCTCAATATCTTATATCTTAATTTATGATGTTACTTTGATCTGAGAAACAACATCCCAAGCACTGAGAGGTTAGACATTTGTTATTCTTGATGTTGGAATTTTTTTGACCATGTCTACAGCTTCTTGTGCACCCTCTTCCTTTATGCAAGCCCATGGCCTACTGCAGAGATTCCAAATAGTTACATCAGAAAGAGTCATGGCTCTAAGTGGACAAAAGACATGAAATAAAAGCAGTGATCATGTATGTGTACAACTCAGAATCATTCATAAGTGGAAATGATGATGGGAGAAGATTGACCTGTTTACTCAGTCTAACGTTATCAGTGATGTTGGATTCCAGAGGGATGTGCGTGTAGAGAATTCATACCATACAATTTCTCACAGGAAAGGAAACTTCAGCCCTCAGAGAAATCCCTCACTCAGCCTCCCTCTGCCCTTCTTTTGGATGTCACTGTGGTCACAGGGTGCTGGGCTCTACCACAAACATATGAAGTCCTTACTGTATAATTTAATCATCCTCCCATCAGAC
>NW_005371748.1:175136-184565 GCF_000412655.1 Myotis brandtii
GGGAACGTTGGCTTCCTCCTTCAATGAAGGAAGCAAGCCTCATGTTCGCTTTAAGCTGCCTGGCTGCCAGCCGCCATCTTGGCTGTCAGTTAATTTACATATCTCCCTGATTAGCCAATGGGAAGGGTAGCGGTCGTACGCCAATTACCACGTTTCTCTTTTATTAGTGTAGATTTATGATGTTACTTTGATCTGAGAAACAACATCCCAAGCACTGAGAGGTTAGACATTTGTTATTCTTGATGTTGGAATTTTTTTGACCATGTCTACAGCTTCTTGTGCACCCTCTTCCTTTATGCAAGCCCATGGCCTACTGCAGAGATTCCAAATAGTTACATCAGAAAGAGTCATGGCTCTAAGTGGACAAACGACAAGAAATAACAGCAGTGATGATGTATGTGTACAACTCAGAATCATTCATAAGTGGAAATGATGATGGGAGAAGATTGACCTGTTTACTCAGTCTAACGTTATCAGTGATGTTGGATTCCAGAGGGATGTGCGTGTAGAGAATTCATACCATACAATTTCTCACAGGAAAGGAAACTTCAGCCCTCAGAGAAATCCCTCACTCAGCCTCCCTCTGCCCTTCTTTTGGATGTCACTGTGGTCACAGGGTGCTGGGTTCTACCACAAACATATGAAGTCCTTACTGTATAATTTAATCATCCTCCCATCAGACGTGATTTGGAAATATATTCCTTTATTTATGTTTGTGTTTTAATTTTCTCAATGGAATCTTTAGCAGGACAAAATACTTTAATTTTAACCAAAGCTAATTTAATGATATTGTCCTTGATGTGTCCTCTTTTGGGTAATTTTACCAAGAACTCCCTGGAAAATGCTGAGCCTCCACTGTCCATGTGGATTGGCTACAGCAGCCACAGGGACTGGAGCAGGTTCTGGTACAAGAGGGGAGTGCTTCTGGGAAACTAATCATAAATTTGGACGTAACTGTGTAACTGGGTGAGGGGAGGAAGCTGGACTTGTTTTGAGTCACATTTCAGAAATGTGCCTGATGCTCATGGACAGAGAACTACTGAACACATGGGTTTAAAGCCTCCTTCAGTGAGGGCCCAGAAGGAAGTTCAGGAAATGAAAGAGACAGCTCTTATAATTGTAGGACGTGCCTAATAATTCTGAGCAGAGGTTGTTAGAAGTAGAAACCTTAAGGATTCTGCAGGTAGGGATCAAGGGAAATAAGGACCATCTCATTGCAAACTGGTGGAAAGAGGAGTCCCTGTTGTCCTACATGCACATTCTCAGTGTCTCTGTTCTACAAGGTAACACCTTCACTGATCTTGTGGATTCCCACTTGTACACTTTTGGGGTCATTACTCACATGGTCTCTCCCTGAATCACCCAAGCTGCATAATTGATTGTGGCCCCATTTATGAAATCTCTCAACACTGACAGGGAAGAATGGGCACCCCTCATTGGAGGATCCATGGTGATGGTGTGCCAGTATGAGGAGCCTTCATTTCATTGGGCCAAGATCTGTGTCTCAGTCCACCGTCTTCATTATCATAATTATCGTCATCATCACCACCACCACTGGCTTACTTATAATCATTCTGCCACTCATTTTCTGTAGACAAGTTTATTGTGCACAAATATTGACCCTGTATGTCATTTTTGGTCATTTATTAAAATTGTTAAGGAAAATAGGAAATCAAAAATTACTATATTACTTTACATTTGACTGCTGACAACTTATGGCTCATTTGCTGCCTCATCTCCATCTGCCCCACATGGGAATCTTATCAGAAATATTGTTCTCCTCTTCATTTGTCACTATGATGTTGAAACCACACAATCGCCTGGAAGCAGAATTTCTCTCCTCCCCCACCACCTGCACAGATAAGCCACGAGCCAGTCTCCTTTCCTGGCTCCATCAAACTAGGACCTTTCCTGTGCTTCCCAGAGATTCCAACTACGTGCATAATAAACATTCCATGTCCCTTAGTGTGAGTGTTTGTCATCAGACTGGTCATCTGAACCAAGCTGCTGTGGGTCCCTCTGCCTCGGCTTGGGGTCACTTCTTCTCCTTATTCTCATTCTTCTTATTCTTCTTATTCCTGCTCTTCCTCTTCCTCTTCTTCTTCTATCTTCTTAAACAATACCCGTCAACATGTCATATAATACTGTTTTGCTGGTGATGAACTCCTTTAGTTTTTTCTTTCCAGTGTTGAGTCAGCAGAGTCTCTGGTTGGATTTATGTGACTTGGGCAGAAGTTTTGATCATTAATTGGTACTTGGCACAAGAGTGTCTGAAAGAAACTCTGAGGTTTGTCCACTTGAGAAAGTTGTCTCTGTTTACAACAGTCTTTCTAACTCAGAGACGTCAGAGGTAAGTGCAGAGTCAGGAATCCAGAGGTTCCCTGAGGGGAACTGTGACATGAAGCGGAAACCACACAGGTCACCAGCCTAAAGCTCCAACTGCACCTGCTACTGGGATGGTCCTTGTGTTCAGGGACCCTTAGCGCCCCCTGGTGGTCACAGCCTATCCTGCAGGGAGACTTGTGTATGGGCTCACACTGACTTCTCATTGTGCCTCTTGCACAGTAATGCATGGACTGCGGAGTTCTCGGCTCTCAGGTTGCTTATTTGTAGGTAAGCAGTGTTTTTGGAATCATTTTTAGAGATATTGACTCTGCCTTTCACAAATGCAGCATATTCAGTGGTGTGACCGTTGCTTTTGTTTCTTATGGAACCTACCCACTCCCATCCCTTTCCTGGTGTCTGCTGGATCCAGCTAATGTAATAGTCCATGAAAGTGAATCCTGAGCCTTTGCAGGAGAGTCTCAGAGACCCCCTGCCCCTAGGCTGCACCAAGCCTCCCCAGACTCCACCAGTTGCACCTCACACTGGACACCTGCAGACAAGAGAGTTGTCCATAGGAGCAGGCACACACACTCACGCTCACTCACACACACTCACAAGACCCCAGCTTCTTCATAATGTTACTATGTAAGAGCATCACAGCGAAAACCCAGCTCAGCCCAAACTTCATGGTGCTTCCTCTGGGTTGACGCCTGGAGTGAATGGAGACTGCAGGTCCCAGGGGTGGGGCTGCTTTCCCAGAGGTGCAGGGACAGGGGCTGGGCTGGGCTTATCAGCACAAGGAACTCCACATTTACATGGGCTCCTCTTCTTAGGGACAAAGGAGGGGAGTCCCTGGGGGACAGTCCCCCTTGTCCTCAGAGGGACAAGCACCTCCTGTCCTGTGAGCATGGAGATGTTCATGAGGGGTGGCTAGTCTGTGGGCGGCAGTGTGGCTGTTGTTAATACCACCATCATCAGTTACACCCTAGATAATTTACAATGATGTTCCACCCACAGGGCCAAGATATTCCAGCTCAGAGTAAATTCTTTGTGCGTCCTTGTCCACGTGTCAATACCCAAAGAGAGCTTCCTCCCCAGCTCCAGCTCCCAGGTTTGGGGTCCTGCAAGGCTGCTCTTCTGTGGAATCCAGACATAACCACTGCTCACATCCTTCTGTGGCTGCGGGTCCATCAGAGCAGAGAGAGATAGGGAAGAAGGAGCCTGCAAACTTAGAGCCTGTTAAACTTAGATTCTCTCTGGGCTCAGCCTCTTCACCCCTCCCTCCAGTGGCTGACCAACTTTTACAGCAAGTGACTCATCTGTGGGCTCACATCACAGGAATCACTATTCAATGCTCTGTAGGGAGCCACTAGGATTCAAGTACCTACTGTCATTATTACAGACAATCTCGGGAAAGTTTGGGAGAATGACATCCTTAAGTTAAACCACCAAACCTACGTGCACCCTTAAAGATCCATGGCCAAAGGTCCTCCTGTGGGGCCTTGATATCCAGGGCGTCAGGGGGACATCAGCCATCTCCCTGTGATATGGTGACTGGGAGGACCAGGCATTTACAGATTTTAGCTCCAGTGGCCCTCCGCCTTGCTGCGTGCTGATGTTGAAGATACTGAAAGGGCTCATCCCTTCCCCCAGCTCTCACGCTGCCTTTCCACCACAGCTGTGTCAGGGCCTTCCCTGACCTTTCACCAGGAGACTCTGTCTGTTGAAGGTAACATCAGAGAAACACTGGGAGAAAACGCAGGGTGTACTTTGAATAACCAATGCAGGAGTAAACTCCAGGGTCAGTCCTGATAGTCATGTGACACCACACTCTCCATTGTTCCTGGGGCTGTGAAGGGGGGGGGGGGGGGGTTACAGATATGGAGGCTGGAAAATCCAATGCGGGCAGGTTGGGATTCTGGTGAGGATCCACATCCTAGTGGGTAATTTTTTTTCTGTAATCTCAGAGGTTGGATGGACCAAGAGAGCTTCCTCAGCCCGATTTTTTATAAAATATACTTTTATTGATTTCAGAGAGGAAGGAAGGGGTAGAGAGAGATAGAAACATCAATGATGAGAGAGAACCATTGATTGGCTGCCTCCACCACACACCACACTGGGGATCAAGCTCACAACCAGGGTATATGGCCTGACCAGGAATCGAATCATGACCTCCTGGTTCATAGGTTGACACTCAAACACTGAGCACAGCATCTGGCTCTCAGCCCCTTTTTTTAAGGGCATGATTCTCACTCGTGAGAACTCCACCCTCAAGACCTAAGAAGGTTCCCAGGCCCCTCCTCCTAACACCATCTCCTTGGGCATTGGGTTTTAATGTGTAAATATTTGAGGGACACATGCATCGAGCCCATGGCAGCAACTAAAGTATCCAATCATGACCCCACCCAGTTGGAAGCCTGCTCAAATAGAGCTCCCCCTCCTGAGGATACTCCTGGTCTTTGGAAGCAGAAACTTTACCCAAGTCCTTCAGAACAAGCTGATGACCTTGCAGTGTGGGTAGTGTTTTCTATTGACCTTGAACTAAGCCATCTGGGAAATCCTGTTATAGTTTCTTATCAGTGCTTCCAGGTGGGCATTATTCTTCTGTTGAAAGACCTAGATCTGTTTTCTACCCACAGTGGTTGGTAGCTCCATTTTTCTTTTCCAGTCAGATTTTATAGGTTTTAGTGAAATAAGTAGTCAGGGTCTATTATTAAAAAAATCTTTATTGTTGAGAGTATTACAGATGCCCCCCATTCCCGCTTTCCACCAAGTTCCTGCTCCACCCTAGGCCTTCACTGCCCTACGGTCTGTGTCCATAGGTGAGATCTTTGGTTAATCTCTTTCCACCCTCTCTCTCCCCATCCCTCTGAGATTCTTCCATCTGTTCCATGATCTGATGCCTCTGATTCTATTCTATTCAGCAGTTCCATGCCTCTGATTCTATTCTGTTCAGCAGTTCATTTTCTTCATTAGTTTCTTGTTTATTTATTTTGATTTTATGATTCAATTGTTGATAGATATGTATGTGTTGCCATTTTATTGTTCATATTTTACTCCTCCTCCTCCTCCTCCTCCTCCTCTCTTCTTCTTCTTCTTCTTCTTCTTCTTCTTCTTCTTCTTCTTCTTCTTCTTCTTCTCCTTCTTCTTCTTCTTCTCCTCTTTCTCTTTTTCTTATTCTTATTCTCATTCTTCTTATTCCTGCTCTTCCTCTTCCTCTTCTTCTTCTATCTTCTTAAACAATACCCGTCAACATGTCATATAATACTGTTTTGCTGGTGATGAACTCCTTTAGTTTTTTCTTTTTCGTGTGAAGCTCTTTATCTGATCCTCACATCTAAATGAGAGCTTTGCTGGGTAGAGTAATCTTGGTTGTAGGTCCTTATCATTCATCAGCTTAAATATTTCTTGCTACTCACTTCTAACCTGAAAAGTTTCTGTTGAGAAATCAGCTGAATGGGCTGCTTTTCTCTTGTGCTTTTAAGGGTCTCTATTTGTCTTCAGCCTTTGGCATTTCAATTATGATGTGTCTTGGTGTGGGCCTCTATTCCCGCTTTCCACCAAGTTCCTGCTCCACCCTAGGCCTTCACTGCCCTACGGTCTGTGTCCATAGGTGAGATCTTTGGTTAATCTCTTTCCACCCTCTCTCTCCCCATCCCTCTGAGATTCTTCCATCTGTTCCATGATCTGATGCCTCTGATTCTATTCTATTCAGCAGTTCCATGCCTCTGATTCTATTCTGTTCAGCAGTTCATTTTCTTCATTAGTTTCTTGTTTATTTATTTTGATTTTATGATTCAATTGTTGATAGATATGTATGTGTTGCCATTTTATTGTTCATATTTTACTCCTCCTCCTCCTCCTCCTCCTCCTCCTCTTCCTTCTTCGCCTCCTCTTTCTTCTTCTTCTTCTTCTTCTTCTTCTTCTTCTTCTTCTTCTTCTTCTTCTTCTTCTTCTTCTTCTTCTTCTTCTTCTTCTTCTTCTTCTTCTTCTTCTTCTTCTTCTTCTTCTTCTTCTTCTTCTTCTTCTTCTTCTTCTTCTTCTTCTTCTTCTTCTTCTTCTTCTTCTTCTTCTTCTTCTTCTTCTTCTTCTTCTTCTTCTTCTTCTTCTTCTTCTTCTTCTTCTTCTTCTTCTTCTTCTTCTTCTCCTTATTCTCATTCTTCTTATTCTTCTTATTCCTGCTCTTCCTCTTCCTCTTCTTCTTCTATCTTCTTAAACAATACCTGTCAACATGTCATATAATACTGTTTTGCTGATGATGAACTCCTTTAGTTTTTTCTTTTTCGTGTGAAGCTCTTTATCTGATCCTCACATCTAAATGAGAGCTTTGCTGGGTAGAGTAATCTTGGTTGTAGGTCCTTATCATTCATCAGCTTAAATATTTCTTGCTACTCACTTCTAACCTGAAAAGTTTCTGTTGAGAAATCAGCTGAATGGGCTGCTTTTCTCTTGTGCTTTTAAGGGTCTCTATTTGTCTTCAGCCTTTGGCATTTCAATTATGATGTGTCTTGGTGTGGGCCTCTGTGGGTTCCTCTTATTTTGGATTCCCTGTGCTTCCTAGACTTGTAAGTCTATTTCTTTCACCAGGTAGGAGAAGTTTTCTGTTATTACTTCTTCAAATAGGTTTTCAATATCTTGTTCTCTCTCTTCTCCTTCTACTCCCCCATAATGTGAATGTTGGAACCCGTGAAGTTGTCCCAGAGGCTCCTTACACTATCTTCATAGTTTTGGGTTATTTTTTGTTTTTGCTCTTCTAATTTTGTGTTTTTTGCTTCCTCACATTCAAAATCATTTATTTGATTCCCAGAATCATCTACTCTACTGTAGAATTGCTGTAAATTTTTTTTATTTCAGTTAGTGTATGTTTAATTTTTGAATCTTCCTTTTCCATGTCTTTGACATTCTCACTAAGGTCCTTGAAAGTCTCATGAAGATTCTAGGGTAACCTTATAACCATGATTTTGAACTGTGTATACAGTAGTTTGCTTGTTTCCATTTCTTTCATTTGTGACATGTTTCTTTATCTCCCCATTTTGGCTCCTTTCCTCTGTTTGTTTCTATGTATTTGTAGAGCTGCTATGTCTCCTGCAGTTGGTAGAGTGGCTTTTTATAGTAGGTGTCCTGGAGGGCCCAGTGGCTCAGCCTCCCCAGTCACCTGAGCTGGGCACTCTAGGTGCCCCCCTGTGTGGGCTGTGTACGTAGTCTTGTAGTTGAGCCTTGATTTATGTTGGCATCACTAGGAGGACTTGACATCCTGGCTAATTGGCCATGAGGACAAGTGTCGACTTATAGTGAGAGAGCTGCTGTGCAGGAGACACAGGACTTTGCTTCAGTGGGACTTTGGTGCTCACTGAGTCTGCCCTTTGAGTGTGTCACTTGTGGCTGTGTTGAGTTCTAATCTGCTATGGTCTGAAACTGTCCACTGGATTCACTGGGTCTGGAGCATCCAGGGTGATGCAAAGTCAGCTACTGCCTGGGGCAACCCAGCCATAGATGTAGAGGTATCTGCAGATGGCAGCTATTTCCTATTTTTTAAATATATTTTATTAATTTTTTACAGAGAGGAAGGGAGAGGGATAGTTAGAAACATTGATCAGCTGCCTCCTGCACATCCCAACCAAGGTACATGCCCTTAACCAGAATCGAACCTGGGACCCTTGAGTTCGCAGGCCGATGCTCTATCCACTGAGCCAAACTGGTTAGGGTGCTATTTCCTATTTGTATTGGGCTTCAATGTGCCCAGGTGAGGCCTAGAGGTGAAGCATGTCAGGCTGTGCTAGTGCTATGTCTTGGGCCTTTTATGGGTGGCTTTGGGCATGCTGTCCCCAGCTGCAGCTTATTTGAGAGATTTTAGCAAAGTCTGAAGCCTGAGCCAGGACAGGCCATTCATTTGAAAAAGTTGCTTCCAGCAGCTTGGTGAGGCTGAAAATTGGATGGGGCAGGGTCTCAGGGGATCACCAGGATGGAGCAAACAGTGTGCTCTATGCTGATGGAGACTCAAATAGGGCTGCCAGTCATCCCAGCACAGGAACAATGACCCCTGTGAGCACCCCAGTCTTGGAGAAAGCCACACTTGAGTTCCTGCCCCCATTCCAGACTATCAAATTTCTCCCCATATGAGTCTGAGACCCCTGGCCCAGGAGCACTGAATAAGTGGGACTCTGTGAGTTCCTGCAATGGCCCTTTAAGAGGGACACCTGTGATTCCAGCAGCCTCCTTGTTACTCAGCCACAAACCCTGACTGGTTTTTACAACCCAAAGTGACAGGGACTTCTCTTCCCAGCTCTGCAACCCTGGGCTGGGGGGCTGGGTGTGGGGCTGGAACCCCATGCTCACCACAGGCAGCCTCCACAGAGACGATCTCCCTCCTGATTAAAAAATTGGGACAGGTTGGTGTTGGGCCCATTTCACACCTTCACCCCTCCTACCCGTCTCAATGTGCTTTCTTCTTTCCTTCTCTAGTTGTAGGACTTCCATTAAGTCAAGATTCAGGCTTTTCTGAATGAGGATTGTTCTGTATTTTAGTTGTCATTTTCAAGTGATTGTGGGAGGAGGTGAATATAGGCTTTTACCCACCCCGCCATCTTGGTTCTTTCCCAGGCTCTATTTTTGATGTTTGATGCTGACAAATTAAGGTTCATCCCTCTCTCTTGCTTGGCACGTGGAAAACTAAGAGAAAGTGGGGGGAGAAAGCCACACTTGAGTTCCTGCCCCCATTCCAGACTATCAAATTTCTCCCCATATGAGTCTGAGACCCCTGGCCCAGGAGCACTGAATAAGTGGGACTCTGTGAGTTCCTGCAATGGCCCTTTAAGAGGGACACCTGTGATTCCAGCAGCCTCCTTGTTACTCAGCCACAAACCCTGACTGGTTTTTACAACCCAAAGTGACAGGGACTTCTCTTCCCAGCTCTGCAACCCTGGGCTGGGGGTCTGGGTGTGGGGCTTGGACCCCATGCTCACCACAGGCAGCCTCCACAGAGACTATTTCACTCCTGATTAAAAAATTGGGACAGGTTGGTGTTGGGCCCATTTCACACCTTCACCCCTCCTATCCGTCTCAATGTGCTTTCTTCTTTCCTTCTCTAGTTGTAGGACTTCCATT
>NW_005371748.1:185046-195333 GCF_000412655.1 Myotis brandtii
TAAGGTTCATCCCTCTCTCTTGCTTGGCACGTGGAAAACTAAGAGAAAGTGGGGATGCCCCCTTGTGTCCTGCAGGTGGGACATTGAACCCACACAAGCCCCTCCTGTGAGCAGGACCCTCCCCGCCCCCAGCACTGATCCACAATAAAACCCTGAACCAGTGTCCTTACCTGAGGGATCCAAATATTTTTTTTCTTTTTTTACATATATTTTTAATTGATTTCAGAGAGGAAAGGAGAGGGAGAGAGAGATACAAAAAATCAATAAAGAGGGAAAATCATTGACCTGTGCTCCCTGCAAACCCCACACTGGGTTTCAAGATGGCAAACCAAGCATGTGCCCTGACCAATAATCAAACCGTAACCTCCTGGTTAATAGGTCGATGCCCAATTACTGAGCCATGTCAGCCGGGAAACCATGTCTGACTTTCTCAAAAGCCTGCCCCGCTCCCAACAGACACCTCCATGAAGAGATAAACCTTTTCAAGGTGCCCCTGCCAGTGGGACATCAGCCTGGACATCCATTCCAAGGCACGGTGGGTCCCTCTACCTCCTCCTCATGGTGTCTCCTGCGATTGGTGCTATGAGAGTGATGACAAGTCAATGACCAGCGTCATTCTTCTCTAGCTTTGCATCCATGTGCAGGTGGTGGCCACTGTCCAGCATCCACATGTCCTGTTGCTGGCGGGCTGGGACCCTGGGCTGTGTTGAGCCGCACTGTTGAGTTAACAGAGCCTCTGGTTAGATTTAGGGGACCTGGGTCAGCAGATTTGATTATCAATAGTCATTTGGGCACAAGATTGTCTGAAAGACACTCTACGGTTATTTCACATGAAAAAGTTGTCTTTGTTTACAACAGACGTTTATAACTCAGAGACCTCAGAGGTAAGCACAGAATTAGGAATCCAGAAGTTCCTTGAGGGAAACTGTGACATGAAGAGGAAACCACACAGGAAACCAGCCCAAACCTCGAACTGCACCTGCTGCTGGGATGGTCCTTCGTTCAGGGGCCCTGAGCGCCCCCTGGTGATCACAGCCTCTGCTTCAGGGAGGTTTGTGTCTGGGCTCACACTGACTTCCCCTCACTGTGTCTGTTGCACAGTAATACACAGCCGTGTCCTCGGATTTTAGGCTGTTCATTTGCAGATATATCGTGTTCTTTGCGTTGTCTCTGGAGATGGTGAAATGGCCCTTCACAGAATCTGCGTAGTATGTGCTGTCACCATTACCAGTAATAGCACAAATCCACTCTAGACCCTTTCCTGGAGTCTGGCGGACCCAGTTCATGTAGTAGCTACTGGAGGTGTATCCAGAGGCTGCACAGGAGAGTCTCAGAGTTCCCTCAGGCTTCCCCAAGCCTCCTCCAGACTCCACCAGCTGCACTTCACACTGGACACCTGCAAACACAAAGCCTTTCTGGTCATGAAATGCTGGCCCGTACACTGTTTCTCTCACTCATGTCACTCACATACTCAGTGTGTCTTGTTCTCCATAAATTACCTCTCAAAATAGTCACAAGGAAAACCCATCTGAGGCCAAATCCCATGGTGAGTGGTCTGTGTTCAGTCCTGATCAGGGAATGGGAACACCTGGGGATCCCGAGGCTGGGCTCCTGTCCCAGAGCTGCAGGGTCAGGGATGGGCTGGTTTTTATAAGCAGAGAGGACCCTATTTGCATGTCCTCCTACTATATAGGGTGCTCTAGAATAAACACTGACATGGTCTTATAGTGTGACATGTCTGAGGGTGACTTTTATTAATAATTACTCCCCAGATCTTGACCTGTGCCCTCCCCCACTGGACTCATCTGCTGCAGGAGACCTCTAGAAAGACCCAGGAATAAAATTTTTCATTAAAGAAAGATAAAATTTAAAATGAAAGATGCCTTTGACAAGTCACCAGTAAATATAACAAAGAAAAGTTAACCCTCACAACCATAGAAAGAAGTAAATTTGCAGGAGATTCATGTTCATGAGATGGAAGTTTCATCTGACACTAGTTCCCCTACAAACTGATAAGAGGATAAATTAGGACCATAGTGTGAGCCTAGAGTCCATAGATCAAGAGCTGGGAGAAGAGAAGCATCTGTGTGGGTCCCTGGGAACCAGAAGCATGAACTATAGAGACACAGACAGAGCTTCCGGGTCCTATTCCTTCAGGAGAGTTTTGTGCTGGATGTGTAGCAGCTGCACTGCCTCCCATTCCTGGCACCAAGTGTGCCTGTCAGAGGGAAACATGGGGACAGGTGGGTCTGTCACAGGGAAACATGGGGACAGATGGGTCTATCACAGGGAAATATGAAGACAGGTGTGTCTGTGGTGACAGAGAGCCTGAGCTCAGCACACAGGGGCCTGGGCATCCTGGGGTCTCTCTTGGTGGGAACATTTCCCTAATATAGGATGTGGAGAGAACTGAGGATGGGCTCCTTGCATAGAAAGAGAAATAGAAAACACAAAGACTTGTGAAGGAGAGTCCCCATCACTGCTGACATGTCTCCTGCAAACCATGTTCTTTCTTCATTGTGTCTGCAGTGAGAATATGAGAAGGAAGAATCGTCCCTGGATGCAGCAGAGAGTTTGAGAGGAAATCCCTGCACCAAACAGGAAGGCCCTTCCATCCCCCAATCCCTGCTCCTGCTCGTGGGGCTGCTGTCTGTGTTGTGGGCCCTGAGCACCCCCTGGTCTCCCAAGTGTCCCTTTCAGCCCAGCCCTGCTGTCTCCTTCAGGAGTTTTGTGTCTGGGCTCACACTGACTTCCCCTCACTATGTCTCTCAAACAGTAATACACATCCATATCCTTGGTGGTCACGGAACTCAGTTGCAAGGAGAAATGGTTCCTGTTCATGTCAGCAGTGATGGAGATGCGACCCTGGAAAGCTGGGTTGTAGCTTGTGCCTTTCCCAGTAACCCATTCACTGCAACCCTTTCCCTGGGTGCTGGGGATCTAGTGCCAGTAGTAATAGCTGGTGACTCAGTCCCCAGACACAGCACAGGTGAGGGAGAGGGTCTGCGAGGGCTTCACCAGTCCTCTGTCTGACTCCTGCAGCTGCACCTGGGATAGAACACCTGGGGACAAGGTGCATCATTCCCTGTCAGTCACGTTCAGTCACAGCCATCCTATGACCCTGTCTGACCCATGATACCTTCACCTTGGGGGACTGTCACCAGCAGCCTCATAGTTTTCTAGACCACAGCTCTGCCTTCCCAGAGACCTCAGCCCTGTGTGAATAGAGAGCTGTGAGCCTGCAAAGCCCAGGAGAGGATTTACACTGGAGCTTGAACAGAAATTTGCATGTGGGGCAGCCTTTCCTATAAGGATAGGGCCTGAGGTTGAGCTGCCCTGGTCATTCTGAAGCCCCTCTTTGGGCATCTTTTCCCTTGACCAGCATGTAAGTCAAAGACAAGGTACCACTTGGGTCATGAGACACATTGGAATTATGTCAAAGAATGACCTAAAATTCCTGAGCCTAAGAGGAAATGTTGGAATTGATGAGTAGGTTACACTTTTTACTTCTCATTCATCTTTCAAACAGGTGTACAAGGGATTAGCATTTGTTCAGATCATTTTTGAATCTCAAAATCTTATTGTATCTATAATTCCCATATTTTTAAATAAAATTTAATAGAAACAATTCCTACCTTTGTAAAAAATTAATGACAGCCATTCTCAATATCTTATGTCTTAATTTATGATGTTATTTTGATCTGAGAAACTACCCCCCAAGCACAGTAGGTGGGACATTCATGATATTTGATGTTGGACATTTTGTGATTGTGTCTACAGCTTCCTGTGCAAACTATTGGATATGCAAGCTCATGGACTATGTCAGAGACCCCTAACTAGTTACATCAGAAATGTAATAGTCATGGCTCTAAGCAGAGGAAAGACAAGAAATAAAAGCAGTGATTATGTATGTGTACAACTAAGAATCATTCATAGGTTGAAGTGATAATGAAAGGAGTTTGACCTGTTTTCTCTGTCTAGTGTTATCAGTGATGCTGGGGTTAAGAGGGAGGTGAGGGAAGGGAATTCCTTCCATAGAATTCTCACAGGAAAGGAAACTTCAACCCTGAGTGGAATCCTTCACTCCTAGCCTCCCTCTGCCCTTCCCCTGGGAGGTCACTGTCGTCACTGCTGGGCTCTCCCACAATCATATAAAGTCTTTAATATATTATTTATTAACTTGAGGTCCAGTGCATTGAATTTGTGCATGCGGGGGAAGGGGGCAGTCCCTCAGCCTGGCCTTCACCCTCTTGCAATCCAAGACCTTTCAGGGAATGTCCGATTGCTGGTTTAGGCCCAATCCCTATCAGGCCTAAACTGGCAGTCGGAAATCCCTCTCACAATCTTGGATCGCTGGCTCCTAACTGATCGCCTGCCTGACTGATGGCTCTAACCACTCTGCCTGCCTGCTTGATTTCCCCTAACTGCTTGTCTGCCTGCCTGATCACCCCTAAACACTCATCTGCCTGCCTGATCACTCCTAACCTCCTTCTGCCTCCCTGATCACCCCTAACCACCTCTGCCTGCCTGCCTGATGCCCCTAACTACTTGCCTACCTGCCTGATCACCCCTGACCACCTCTGACTGCCTGCCTGATCACCCCTAACCACTAGACTGCCTGCCTGATTGCCCCTAACTGCCTCTACCTACCCACCTGATCGCCCCTATCCACTTGCCTGCTTGCCTCATCAGCCCTAACCAGTCGCCTCCCTGGCTCGTCGCTGCTAACTGCTCACTGGGAGGCGGAGCCAGCCGGGGTAAGGGGCCATGGTTGGTCTGGTCTCTGGTCGTTCTTGTTTTTCCACCATTTTGGTCACTGGGCTTTTATTATATAAGACTCTCCCATAAGACATTTGATTGAGAAATATTTATGTTTATGTTTTAATTTACTTAATGGAATCTTGGATGGGACAAAACTCTTTAATTTTGACCAAGGCTAATTTAAAATTGTCTTTTTTATTGGGATCTGTTTTGGGTCATTTTACAAAGAACTCCCCAGAAAATGCTGAGCCTGCACTGTCCATGGGGATTGGCTACAGCAGTCACAGGGACTGGAGCAGGTTCTGGTACCAGAGGGGAGTGCTGCCTGGAAGCATCCCATAAATCTTGAAGTGACTGTGCAACTGGGTAAGGGGAGGAACCTAGACTTATTTGAGTCACATGATAGAAATATGCCTGATGTTCATGGACAGAGAGTTACTGGACATATGGTTTTAAAGCCTCCTCCAGTGAAGGCCCAGAAGGAAGTGCAGGGCATGATAGAGACAGCGTGCATCTTTGTAGGAAACACCTGAATAATTATGAACAGGAGTTTGTGAGAAGTAGAAACATTAAAGATCATGCAGGTAGGGATTAAGAAAAATCAGGAACATTTCATTGCACACTGGTGGGAAGGAGATCCGTTTCCAACCTGCACATTCTCACAGTGTCTCTGTTCTAGAAGGTTACACCTTCCCAGGTCCAGGGGATTCTCACTTGGAAACCTTCAGGGTCATTAGTCACATGGTCTCACCATGGAACATCCAAGCTGCATAATTCAGTGTGGCCCCATTTATGAAATCTTTCAAAAACTTGCAGGGAAGAGTGGACACCCCTCACTGGGACCCATGGTGATGGTGTGTCTATATGAGGAGCCGTCATTTAATTAGACCAAGATCCATGTCTCAGGCTTTTGAAGTGATCATCACCATTGTCACCATCATCACCATTTGTTTACTTATAATCATTCTTCTCATTTTCTATAGACATTGGGGTTTTCCACACACAATGGCTTTTTATAGGAAAGAAAAGCAGGTGTCTACTCTTTGGGTGTTATTGGGAAATTGAAACGCCAATGGCCCAACTGTAAGTTGACACAAGGTCTTCTTAAAACTGATGACCTTGGATAAAGTACATATTTCTATCAAAACATTGGACTAAAACCAGTGTCCAATTCTATCATCTCTATAACCACCACCATAACCACCATTACCAATGAAATCATCATCATCATGATCACCTTCATCATACTCACTTGATTACTTATATTCTTCTCATTTTCTGAACACATGACCAAGCTGCTGTGGGTCCCTATGCCTCTGTCTGGTGTCACCTGCTCTCAGTGCTATGATCATGATCACAAGTCAATGACTTCCACAACCAAGGACTTTCTTCACTAGCATTGGGGTCAAGCTCCTCTGGTGCCCACTGTCCAAGATGCTCGTGCCTTCTGCTGTCTGGTTGGGACCCTGAACTGTGTGGGACTGAGCTGCAGTGTTGAATCAACAGTGTCTCTGTTTGCATTTAGCTCAGTTGGAGAGAAGACTTCATCATTAATTGGTACTTGGCACAAGAGTGTCTGAAAGAGACAATCTGTGGTTTGTCCAAGTGAGAAAGTTGTCTCTGATTACAATAGACATTTCTAACTTAGAGACATCAGAGGTAAACAAAGAATCAGGAATTCAGAGGTTCCCTGAGGGAAACTGTGGCATGAAGAGGAAATCACACAGGAAACAAGCCGAAGCCTCCAACTGCTCCTGCTGCTGGAATGGTCCTCGTGTTCAGGGACCCTGAGTGCCCCCTGATGGTCACAGCTCCTCCAAGCAGGGAGGTTTGTGTCTGGGCTCACACTGACTCCCCCTCACTATATGTATTGCACAGTCATACACAGCCGTGTCCTCGGCTCTCAGGCTGCTCATTTGCAGATACAGCAAGTTCTTGGCATTATCTCTGGAGAAGGTGAATCAGCCCTTCACCGAGTCTGGGTAGTATGTGCTACCATCAGTATGACTAATACTAGAAACCCACTCCAACCCCTTCCCTGGAGCCTGGTGGACCCAGGTCATCCAGTAGATACTGAAGGTGAATTCAGAGGCTACATAAGAGAGTCTCAGAGATCCCCCAACCCGCACCACACCTCCCCCAGATTTCAGCAGCTGCACCTCACACTGGACACCTGCAAACACAGAGACATCTTGGACAGGAAACTCTCACACATCCACTGTTTCTCTCACTCACTTCCACTCACATACTTAGTGTCTCTTATTCTCCTTAAATTACTTCTTAAAAGAGAAACAAGGAAAACCCAGCTGAGCCCCAACCCCATGGTGAGTGGTCTGTGTTCAGTCCTGTTCAGGGAATGGGAACACCTGGGGATCCTGGGGCTGGACTCCTGTCCCAGAGCTGCAGGGTCAGGGGCTGGGCTGGTTTTTATGAGCAGAAGGGGCCCTATTTGCATGTCCTCCTACTATATTATAGTTACTTTGGGGTTGGACTCTGACATAAAGGACATGGTCCCAGAGTGTGACATGTTCAAGAGTGCATGTCTGCTAACAATGACTCCCCACATCTGGGCCTGTGCCCTCCACAGTGGACCCAAATGCTCCAGGAGACTGTATAAAGAAGAACCAGAAGAGAAAACTGTGTTTAGGGGGAGATGTGTATAATGATTTAGGAATGACCATATTTGGTTCAGGAAAATGTTGTTATTGGAAACCTTGATGTCTGCATGTGAGCCTTGGGACTACTGTCACCATGACCTGGCTCAGCTTCAGGTCTCCTGTCTTTGACCAGTCCTGGGGGAAGTCCACGGAGAGACAGACATGTGAGAGGGGTGCTGGTGGATGAAAGGGGTCACTTGGGTTTTACAGGGACTGCTCTGTAGTTGATGTTGTGGGAATGGCTGGGTAGAGTCAGCAGGGCTCTGTATGTAAAGCTCAAAGTGTGAACCGATCTAGGGAGAATGTGGATAGGCTTCTTGGGAGTTTTCCCTCCTCTTGAATTTGTTGGGAAAATTTTGAGAAAGATGAGGGTTAGGTCTCCTTTGAATGTCTGGTGAGATTCACCCGTGAAATCATCTGGTCCAAGACTTTTGTTTTCTGGGAGGTTTTTGATTCCTGCTTTGATTTCATTAGGTTAATTTGGTCTATTTAGATTTCCTGATTCTTCCTGATTCAGTTTTGACAGCATACATGTTTCTTGGAATTTATCCATTTTGCCCATGCTGTCCACTGTGTTTGTATATGGTTGTTCATAGTAGTTTATTAGAATCCTTTTATCTATGGTGTTAGTTGCTCCTTCTCTTTTATTTTTTATTTGATTTATTTGTGTCATCTCTCTTTAGTTCTTGACAAATCTGTTTAAAAGTTTGTCAATCTAGTCTATCTTTTCAAATAACCAGATCTTGGTTTCACAGATTTCTTTAGACTGTATTTTGTTTATTTCTGCTGTTGTCTTTATTATTTCCTTCCTTCTACTCACTCTAGGCTTTTTCCCCCAGTTTCTTCAGGTGTAGAGTTAGATTATTAAGTCTTTCCTATTCCTGAGGTAAGCTTGTGATAGTTCATATTTCCCTCTTATAACTTCTTGTGCTGTATCCCATAGATTTGGGTTGTTGTGTTCTCATTTTCATTTGTTTTAAGGTAACTTGGAGTTCTTTTTTGAACTCATTGATAACCTGTTCATTGTTCAGTAACATGTTCCTTTGCCTCAATGATATTGTGTGTTTCTCTGTGGTTTTTTTGTTGTTGTTGTTGTGGTGGTGGTTTCTAATTTTATACTATTACCAGAGGCCTGATGCATGAAATTTGTACACTCGTGGGGGTGGGGGGATCCCTCAGCTTGACCTCTTGCAGTCTGGAAGCCCTCAGGGGATGTTCAACTGCATTCAGTTGGATATCCTTAGTGCTCCCGCGGAGGTGGGAGAGGCTCCTGCCACTACCGCTCCACTCACCATCTGTGAGCCCCGCTTCTGGCTTAGTGGCATTCCCCTGTGGGAGCACACTGACCACCAGGGGCAGGTCCTGCATTGAGCATCTGCCCCCTGGTGGTCAGTGTGCATCATAGTGACCAGTCGTTTTGCAATTTGGTTGATTTGCATATTAGCTTTTTATTATATAGAACTAGAGGCCCAGCATATGAAATTCGTGCGTGAGTATAGTGCCTAGGCCTGACCTGTGATCAAGGCCATCTTCTCAGGCTGCCTGCAGCCAGGCCCAACCCCCACTGCCACCCACCCCCAGTTCTCCATTCACCATTGGAACCTGCCAGGGGGAGGGACCAAGAGGTTGGCTGTCCCGCCTGCTTGCCTGCCCTGCCCCTGCTGCGGGTCACCCTGTGTGTGTGGGGGGCGACTGACAGGGCAGGGGGCCTTGCCCTGGCACCACTGGCATCCCTCACCACCTATCCCTGGTTCCCCATTCAGCATTGGGCAATCAGAGCCTGCTGGCCGGGGAAAGGGACCGAGAGGTGGTCCGTGCACCTCATAGTGACTGGTTGAGCAGTTGTTCTGCCATTTTGGTCAATTTGCATATTAGCCTTTTATTATATAGGATAGTCAGAGAAGATGCTTGATATGATATCAATCTTCTTAAACTTATTGAGAGTTGCTTTGTGTACTCATATGTGGTCTATACTAGAAAAAGTTTCATATGCACCGGGAAATAATGTATATTCTGCTGCTTGAGTTGGAATGCTCTAAAGATTTCAATTAAATCCATCTGCTCTAGTATGTGATTGAAGATCTGTGTTTTCTTGTTGATTTTCTGTCTGGAAGATCTATCCATTAATACCAATAGGGTGTCAAAGTCTGATACAATGAGTTTATTAATGTAAATCACTCCCTTTATGTCCTTCAAGAGTTTTTTTTAATGTATTTTTATTGATTTCAGGGAGGAACAGAGAGGGAGAGAGAAGTAGAAATGGCAATGTTGAGAGAAAGTCATTAATTTGCTGCCTCCTACACTACTGCGGATAGAGCCTACAATCCAGGCATGTGCCCTGACTGGGAATCCAACTGTGACCTCCTGGTTCATAAGTACATGCTCAATCACTGAGCCCACTGGTCAGTCTCAAGATTTTCTTTATATATTTAGGTGCTCCTTTGTTGGGTGCATAAATGTTTACCAGAGGTATATCCTCTTGTTGGATTGCTCTTTTTATTATTATCTAGGGTCTTTCTTTGTCTCTTACTATAGTCTTTGTTTCTTTCAAAGTCTATTTTGTCAGATATACTACTAAGTATTGCTACCCCAGTTTTTTTTCCATTTCCATTTGCATGAAATTTCTTTTTTCATTCCTTTACTTTTATCCCTGTGTGCCTTTCATTGTGGAGTGTGTCCCTTGTAGACAGCATACATGTGGGTCTTTCTTTCTTACCAATCAGCTATCCTACATCTTTTGATTGTAGGATTTGAGCCATTTACTTTTAAAGTGATTATTGATTGGTACATATTTATTGCCATTTTATGCTTTTACCTCTGCATTGTTCTTCCTTTTCTCTCCTCCCCTCCTCCTCCTCCTCCTCCTCCT
>NW_005371748.1:195413-198832 GCF_000412655.1 Myotis brandtii
TCCTCCTCCTCCTCCTTCTCCTCTCCCTGTACTCCTCCTCCTCTTGTTTCTTCCAGCAGACCCTTTATCATTTCTTGTGATACTGGTTTGGTGGTAACAAACTCCATTAGCTTTTTGTTGTATGGAAATTTTTTAATTTTATTTCTCCCTCAATTCTAAATGTTGGCCTTGCTGTGTAAAATAGTCTTGGGTTGTAGGTTCTTGCTTTCCATCACTTTGAATATTTTATGACAATCTCTTCTGGTTTGAAATGTTTCTGTTGAGAAATCAGCTGACAGTCTTATGGGAACTGCCTTATAAATAATTAACTACTTTTCTTTTGCTGCTTTTAAGATAATCTCTTTGCCTTTAACCATTGTCATTTAAATTATGTTTTGTTATGTGGTCCTCTTTTTGTTCATTTTATTTGCAATTCTCTGTGCTTTCTGGACTATGTGTCTTACCCTTCACCAGTTTAAGAAAATTTTCAGTCATTATTTCCTCAAATAGGATTTCCATACTTGTTCTGTGTCTTCTCTTTATGATATCGCCAAGATGTGGATGTTGTTTCATTCAATGGTGTTGCAAAGTTCCCTAAAATTGTCATCGGTCTTTTTAAAAATATATTTTTTTATTTATTTCAGAGATTTAGGGAGAGAGAGATAGAATAATCAATAATGTGAGAGAATCATTGATCACTGCCTTCTGCATGGGGATGGAGCCGGCAACCCAGGTATATGTTCTGACCGGGAATCAAACCTAGTTCATAGGCTGACACTCAACCACTGAGCCATGCCTGCCATGCTATCCTCATTCTTTTTAATTCTTTGTTTTCTTCTCTGATTGTGCGTTTTTTTTTCTAGTTTTTCTTATAAATCATTGATTTGATGCCCTGCTTCATCAAATGTACTTTTTATTTCTTCCAATGTATTTTTAATGTCAGATATGGTTTTCTTCATTCCCAGTGGGTTCTTATTCATAGTTTCTATGTAATTGTTTATGCCATTGTAGTTCCAACTAAGCTCATTATAATTCTCACCAAGTTCTTTGGGCATCCTTATAACCATTGCTTAGAACTCTATAGCTGATAAATTGCTTGCCACCATATGATTTAGCTCGTGTTCTGGAGACTCCTCTTATTTGTTCCGGGGCCTGTTTCCTTGTCTCCCCAATAAGGTTATCTCTTTGTGTTCCTTTCTATGTATCAGATAGAATGGCTATGACTCACAGTCTTTGTGGGGAGGTCTTAGGTAGTAGGTGTCCTGTGAACCACGCTGCTGCAGTCCCCTTTATATCTTGCCTGGATGCTCTGGAATAGTGGTTCTCAACCTTCTGGCCCTTTAAATACAGTTCCTCATGTTGTGACCCAACCATAAAATTATTTTTGTTGCTACTTCATAACTGTAATGTTGCTACTGTTAAGAATCATAATGTAAATATCTGATATGCAGGATGGTCTTAGGCGACCCCTGTGAAAGGGTCGTTTGACTACAAAGGGGTCGAGACCCACAGGTTGAGAACCACTGCTCTGGAATGTCCCTATGTGGGTTATGTGGGCCTTCCTGTTGTAACTGGGTCTTGGTTTCTGTTGGACCATTCAGGCCTGGCATTGACATTCAGACAGGCTGACTCTGAGGGTCAAACCAGACCACATCATGGAATCTGATGTACAGGTGCTGACAATACAAAACAATACAATACAAAAAAAAAAAAAAAAGAAAAACACCGCCAGCAAAAGCAACAACAAAAATCAAGAAGAGAAACAGAATAAGAAAAAAAAGAGGGTACAAGAAGTGATAAGAATTGTAAAAAAATATGAAAGGAAAGAAGGGAAAATAAGGAATAAGGAATGAAAATGGGAAAAGAGAAAAGTAGAATAAGGAAAAAAAATAGTAAAATAAGAAATAAAAGAGAGTGAAGGAAAAAATAAAAACAGAAAATATAATGAAAGTAACACAAAAGAAAAATTGAGGTTTGCCTCAGCAGAGTATGTAGTGCCTGCTGTGATCTCCATTTGGATATGCTATGTGTGGAGCTTGTTGGATGCTGCTCCAATGTTGTCTGAAGATGGCCAGTGGGTGTGCTGGTGGGCATCTTGGGAGGTTTTATGGTACAGGCAGATCTTAGATCCTGTCTATGCCCAGCCCTTGGCAATCAGTTTGAAGATATGCATGACCCACCATTTGTGGCTGTGTCTTCTGTGCTTGACTGTGCCCAGGAAGGACCCAGCTGACCTCCAAGGCTGGTGTTTACCACCACAAGGCCCAGGACCAGGTCAGCAAACATGCCGACTCACCCCTGGATCTTCCACTATCTGCCTCCACCTGCTGGCTGGCTGTTACCGTCAGTCATAGGAAACGCCCAGTGTGTTAAACAGCTTCTGGTGGAATTGGGAGTATGGGGCTCTAGAATCTCCCCTAAGGAGGATGAGCCAAACAGACTTCACGGAAGATGATGCATGTGTTCCCCTGCTCCAGAGCCACATGTTTATGCCTGTCCCTGCTTTTTTCCTGAATTTGGTACCTTGGAACCCTGGTGGTCAGGTGGGTGGGGCCTGTGGAGACCAGAGGTTGGGCTCCCAGAAGTCAGGAAGCTGTTTCTATCAGATCTCCTGTGAGGAGCAGGCACCAGTGAGTTTCAAGGGAAAGTAGGTCAATGGCCTCAGCAAAGCCAGGCTCTGACACCTCCTGAGATGCCCAGATGTCTATGCCCAGGCCTATGCCCCTGACTCCTCAGCAGTGCCTAGGATGCAGGGTGGGGTGACAGGGTTCCAGAGGTCGGGGATTGCTTTCCCCAGGCTGATGCCAATGGGTGGGGATTGCTCCTCCCAAGAAAGATGGCTGATGAGGAATGCAGGCGAGCCCAGTACAGGGTCCTGGAGGCTCTTCCCCATGTCTCTCCCCAAAGCCACCCATCCTGACTCTCCTCAATCAACTGCAGTCTGACCGCACTCCTTCCCTTGGAGCACAGCATGAGTGGCTCCTAGCACACATTTTACTCATTGTCCCTTTAAAGGGGTGGCTTTGTCTCCAGCGGGCTCTGCCTCTCCTTGGCACACAGAAAACTCCCAGCATTTCACAGCTGGGTGCTATGTGGGTGCCTATTCACATATCTGGCACTCCAGGTGGGGCCTGGTCTTGGTATGGGCTAAACACCTCTCAAGAGGGGAACCTCTGCAGCTGAGTTATCCCTCCATTATGTGGCCGGCCAACCAAGTTAGAGGGGCCAGCTCCTTTCCAATGTCCTTCTTTCTTCCAGTCTTTTTTTATTTTATTTTATTTTATTTTTAATCTTTTTAAAAAAATATTATAGTAAGTATTACAAAGGGTATTACATATGTGTCCTTCCCCCCCCCTGCCCTTGACAATCCCCTGCCCTCCCTTACCCCCCAGTGTCTTATGTCCATTAGTTATGCTTATATGCATGCATACAAGTCCTTC
>NW_005371748.1:206439-218930 GCF_000412655.1 Myotis brandtii
GGAAAAAAAAAAGAAAAACAATGTTTTCTTAGTTAAAAGGTGAAAAAGTAATTAATTAAAAAAAAATAAAATAAAAATGTGCAGTAATGCAGGTGCTTCAGATCTTCTACTCTTCTTTTTGGCACGCCCGGAATTCAGGAGAATGTTGAATTTCCCTCTGATACACTGTTCCTCCGTGTTGTAAGCCACAGTCCTGATTTTAAGGCAGGCCGTATTGGTTCCCCTTACTGCTGTATTTGTATGTACAGAAGAGTCAGTTCGTGGCTCTGCCTCTGGGTGGCAGTGTGTCTGGATTGACCTCCAAGGCTTTAAGTCCTCTCTGACCAGGAGTTCTCTATTGTACCTGAACCAGCTCCGCCCAGATCTGTTTCACCAGTCGCCACTCTCAGCTCTGTTTTCCAGGCTCCCCAAAAACAATCTTCCCCTACAAGCTCCGCTAGCGACCCCAATTGGGCAATCACATGCACCGGGATCAACAATCAAACTCACAGATTTAAGAGGAAGTGTGTAAACAAGAGCCTGGGAGGCTGTGGGAACTCGCAGGGCTCCACCTTCCAGAACCTTTCTTCCAGTCTTAAGGTGCCTTCTCGTGGCTCCTTGGTTAAATGTCTCCAGATAGTCTTTAGTTGGTAATTCAGGGTGAATGATCCCCAATATAGTTGTAATTTCCAGTTGGTTCTGGAAGATCAACCTCCATCCAAGCTACCTTGCACCCTCACCCTCTGCATTTCTCTTCCTGCGGACATGAAACCTCACCTGTGCTGCATGTGAGACTGTTCCTACTAATATAATAAAACTGCTGAGACACAGAGCCACCAGTGGTAGTCACAGAAGCTTAAGTCTAGAGAGACTCTTGGATAAACTGTTATATGAAGAGGAAACCCAGAACCTTCAGAGGAAAGTGCCATACACACCATCTCCAACTGCTCCTGAGGCTGCAACACAAAGTCTGTGGGTCCTGAGCGCCCCCTGTTGGCCACAGCCTCTGCTGCAGGTAGGTTTGTGTCTGGGCTCACACAGACTTCCCCTCCCTGTGCCTCTTATGCACAGTAATAATGGTTGTGTCCTAGTCCCTCAAGATTGTCAGTTGCAGGTCGGCAGTGCTTTTGGAAGCATCTCTTGAGATAGTAAATATGTCTTTCACAGATGCAGCATATTCTATGGTGTGGCCACTAGCTTTGTTTCACAAAAACCTATCCACTCCCATCCTTTTCCTGGGGTCTGCCAGATCCAGCTTATATAGTCACTGAGTGTGAAACCTGAGCCTTTGCAGGAGAGTCTCAGAGACCCCACTCCCGGCTGCACCAAGCCTCCCCCAGACTCCACCAGCTGCACCTCCACTGGACACCTGCAGACAAGACAGTTGTTGTTAGGAGCTGGCACACACACACTCATGCTCACTCACAAAGCCAAGTTTCACCACAAAGTTACCATGTAAGAGCATCACAATGAGAGTCCAGCTCAGCCCACACTTCATGGTGCTTCCTCTGGGTTGACTCCTAGAGAGAATTGAGACTGCAGTGCCAGGGGTGAGGCTGCTCTCCCAGAGGTGCAGGGACAGGGGCTGGGCCTGGCTTATCAGCACAAGGAGCTCCCCATTTGCATGGGCTCATCCTCTTAGGGACAGAGGAGTGGAGTCCCTGGTGGACAGTTTCCTGGACTCAGGTATAAGCACCTCCTGTGAGCGTGGAGATGTTCATGAGGGATGGTTCGTGTGTGTGCTGCAGTGTGGCTGTTGTTGTTAATATCACCATCAGTCAGTTACAAGCACAGGCAGGTGGGACATTTGTGATTCTTGATGTTAGAAGTTTTATGACTGTGTCTACAGCTTCCTGTGCAAACTCTTCCTTTATGCAACCCCATGGCCTATAGCAGAGACCCCAAATAGTTACATCAGAAATAATTATGGCTTTGAGTGGATAAAATACAAGAAATAAAAGCAGAGAGGATCCAAGATGGTGACAGACAGGATGGCAGTGAGAAAGAGTGTGAGTGAGTGAGAGAGCGAAAGGGGAATGTGTGGACGTGTGGGCTGTGTGTGTATGTGTGAGTGAGGGACAGTTATATTCTGCAGTACTGTTGGGGAATGGTGGACGAGGCTCCCCCTAGCCGGTTGGCCTCTACTACTGCTGAAATCACTCCCAGAGTGGCTGGCTATGCTGCAGAGACTGTGCCATCTTAAGGGGAGAGCGGCTGTGACTGGGGGGGTCCACCCTCACCTCCACCCAGGGAGACCTTGGACACAACCCAGGACCCTACAGCCACACTGGCCAGGGTCCAGCTGCCATGCTGAGAACCCACAAACACCGAGACTCCAGCCTCCCCAGCCATGGGCTCCTAAAAAGTTTGTCTCAGGGGAGAGAAAATGCTGGCCAAATAGGCAGATGGGTCCAGCGCCTTTTGATGGAGCAGATATAAGAAATACTCAATGCATTGATGATGGTGTAAGTCCCGGGAAATACTGTCTTTCTCTGTCTTACTAGGACACACAGGGTAGAACCAATCACAGTCTCCTCTTCTAAACCCCTCCGTGATGCAAGCACATGCAACTCACCAGGTGAGTCTCGGCTGTGTCGACTTAGAGTCCTATGCTGGGAAGAGAGAGGCAATTATGAGAGGACGGACAAAGGACTCAGAAGGAGGGATCACAGGAGAGACAGATGTATTTTCTGAGCTCATGAGCTATCTTCAGTGGATTTGAAGCAGACAATGCCAGAGGGGCTTGCTCTGTGTATGATTTTGAAATGTTTCTCTTTCCTTTTTCCACAGGAGATTCACAAGTCCACAGCTGAGACAGAAAGATGTGAAGGTCTTAGGTGGTGTGGCCAATGGCAGATTGTCACCCAGAATGGGGGCCCTGCAGACCCTTGAAGGTCCAGAATGGGAAGCAGCCACAGAGGGCCCAGGTGGCACCAAAGTGTCCCCTACCAGAGGAGATGTTTCTAGGGTGAGTATGAGCTTGCCTCTGTGGGGAACCTGAGGAAGTGGCATGGATGACAGGGACATGTTTTGGACATAGAGGCAGGTTCTGTGCCTCTTTGTGGAGTGTGCTTTCCCATGCAAGCGTCCCCCATCCTAAAACATCCCCACCAGGCTGGCCTCCTCATCTGCACACAGATTGCTGGCATATCTACCCCTGTCCCTCATAGCTCTTATTAAGATTTTTGTTTTGGTCTTTGTTTAATTTTATTTGTACTTGATGATGAAAACGTTCTAATGTGAAACCTCTATGTTGTGTCTCCCACAGCGTTCAAACCAGCCGCTGCCCATCCCCACAACCAAGAGGAAGCGTGTGCAAGACCCCTGTCTCAGCACTGGGTCACCTGGCAGAAAACCTGAGGAGACATCCCCAGCGACTCCCTTCAGAAAAGCTGAGGGGAGCGCCTGCTCACCTTCTGGGCTAAACAGTGGGCAGGGAGTTCCTGTCACTGACACCCCTCAGCCAGCAGGCGCACGCTTTGTCCAGGAAGCCATCCACAGTGTCCAGAAGACGCACAACAAGCCCCATTCTGTCTCCAGCACCCATGGCCTGAGCCACACCCTCATGCCTCAGGCACCAGCCAGGTTCCCCGATGGGAACTCACCAGCATGCCACCATCCTGCTGCACAGAGTGGGTGCCAGGACTCCAATCTCAGCACCAAGGCACAAGGCAATAGAGCAGCCCAGACCTCCATCCAGCTCGGCCAGAAGGCCAGAGAGAAAAGCAGACTCAGGCCCTGCCAGTCCCCCTGGAAGAGCACGCACACAGCAAACCTCCAGCCTCCACAGGTGGGCCCTCTTGCCAAGACCCTGCAGCCCTGCCAGCTCCCACCAAGTCCCCTGATTCCATGCCAGCCCATCAGAATGATCTTTAAGACATTACACGGAGGCCAGTGGAGCTGCAGGCTGGTGACAGCTCCCTCCCTCCCTCCTGCTGAGAAGCCCACCTCTGCTGCTCAGAGCCCTTCCCACCTTAGAGAAGCCAGAGGGACACCGTCATAGGGCCCCTGGAGTGTCCTCCAAGAGGACCTTCAGCTTTCCTCTTCCTCTCAAGAGAGTGACGGCCAGTGACAAGCCCCTTGTCAGCCAAGACTTGTTCCTTGGCCCCAGGCCTCCTGGCGGTGACTATGGAGCTGGGGAGGGGACACCACCGGGTGCAGCTGTTTCTGGTGGACCAGAGCCTCCCCACTGTGCTGTGTGTTCAGATGGTGGGAAGTCCAGTAAGGCTTGCTGACACAGAGTTCCAGTTACTGCACTTTTCATTGGGGGACCTGTGATATGTCAAATGGAAGCTTTAGAGTAAACTGTACTTGGTACTTATAGAATGGGCAGAGGAAGTAGATTTCTTTTTGTAAATTTTAATCCATTGTATGGGAAATTTAGCTGCAATAGTGGCCTTAAATAATAACGGGAATAGGAAGCTATGTAATGAAGCTCTACCAGGTGTGCCCCTGTCTGCCTTGGGGAACCTGGGGCAGGGCCCCCTGTGAGGTCTGCAGTTTGGAAGCATTGCCTGTGGCTCTGAGGCAAAACTGTGTTCCTGTGCTGTGTTATTTCAGCAGAAATCGGGATGGGGACTCTTGGGATGAATTTGTACCTTTGCTGTATGAAATGTTTTATTAAATTTCGTTTTATATACTTTTTATCCCATACTAATAAAATTCTGCACAATATGTCGTGCTTGTGATTGGGTTTCATTTCTGATCATTTCAGATCATGTTTGGTATAATGGTTGTACCACAAAGCTCAGGTCCCTGAGAGTAGAGTGGAGTCTGATGTACCTTGAAATGACAGTAGTTTGGGCTCCAACTGTAGGCCCCTGCCTAATCCCTTTCTCACAGTCAAGGTCATCCCCACCCTAAAGGGCACTAAAAGCCCTTGGGAATTCACACTCCAAAGGTGCTCCTCCCTTGTGGTCCTTCAGCAGCCTCAGTGCCCCTCTCAGAATCCCTCAGTCCATGCCCACCCCAACCCCATCCGAGGAGCACTCCCTGACCTGGACGACTTCAGAACATGTCCAGAATCCTACCCCTGCCCCCAACATGCCTTGAGAATGTGAGCTCTCCACAGCTTCAAGAAAAAGGGTCCCAAGGACTGATAGGACTGATGAATTTACTCATAGATCAGCTGTGTCTCCACATTCCTCAATTCAGGTAAGAAAGAAACCAGATGTCAGCCAACAGTGCGGAAAGTCACCTGGACCAGAGGAATGCCGTAGTAGACACAATGACATTCACACCACAGTGTGACCGTGGGATACCCTTCGGGAACGTTTTCAACCTCAGAGGGCAGAACATGACGAACCCTAGAGAGAAACCATGCGAATGTCATCTATAAGGGAAAGGCTTTCTGCAAAGATCTGAGCTTAGAAACCACAATGCAATGCACAACGGAGAGAAGCCTTATGAGTGCGGTGAGTGTGGGAAAGCCTTCCGTCAGAGTTCTTTCCTTCGACAGCATGAGGCCATCCACACAGGAGAGTAACCACATGAATGTCCCCTATGTGACAGAGCTCTCAATCAAAGATCTTACCACAGAAAAGCAGGAGAGAGTCCATCCAGGGAAGAAATGCTATGAATGCCACTAGTCAAAACTCTGGCCTGAACCAGCACCAGAGAATCCACATGGGGCAGAAACCACATGTATGTCCCATGTGTGGGAAGGCTTTCCGTCAAAAGTCTGAGCTGACGACACGTTACCACATAACACACACCAGAGAGAATCCATGTGAATGTGGTCAGTGTTGGAACACCTTCAGTCAACATGCGAATCTCATCAGACACCAGAGTTCCTACATGGGAGAAGAGCCCTAGGCATGTCAGCTATGTGGAAAATCCTCCAGTCATGGTTCTTCCCTTAGAAAACATGACGGAACTCAACAAAGGAGAGGGAATCATGAAAGACCAACACTGCTTTACACATTATTCACTCTAGTGAAATGACGCAGGGTAAAATCAGGTGAAACCTTTTATTAATCAAACAACACTTGTCATATACGTGACCATTCACAGTGTACAAACCACTGTGTCTGAAAGGCGAGGCATTCATTGATCCCTTATTTTTTATTCAACCTAAAATATCCCACACCAAGGATACAGCAATCCCAAATGGAAACACACGGCCTCCATTAGATTTTATATTAGAAAATATGAGGGCATGTGTGCTTTGTGTGTGTGTGTGTGTGTATCTGCCTGTGTGAACACTTGTAAAGAGCCCTTCAACACACAGCTCAGCAAGTAATGAAATGTCTGTGGAAATGAAAGTTGTTTATAGAACTGTGACATCCATTGCGGGAAGCTAGGGTGATCTGGCAACTTTGAAGGTAGAATTTTGTAAGAAATTCATCTTTCAGGACAGCAATGCTTGCCCATATTTGAACAATAAAATCTGTTGCGAAAGAAGCAAAGTGTTGGTGTGTTAGTTTTCCTTCTGCAGTTTTGAACACATACATTCAGGTTCACACAGCCCTTTCCCCAGTGGCTGCTTGGAAACATGGCAGCTCCCTCCGTCTATGTTTTCTTCAACACGATCTGGTAAAGACACAGCCAAGATCTTCTGCCTCAGGTGCTAGATGCCTCTGCATGACACGACCCTGCTCAGGCAAGTTCATTCGGGCATATCAAGGGCTCTCATGGAAAAATCTTGGTGGGATATCATTCTATGTCTCTGCTAAGTTGGGCCAGGAGACAGAGTTCTAGACACTTTTTTTTTTTTGGTTCGTTTCACACCCTGTTTTTCATTTAGACATCATGAAGCAGGGGGCCTCCAGTCCCAACTTACAAACCAAGGAAAGGCAAGGTCATTAGGGCATATCAAGGGCTCTCACGGAAAAATCTTGGTGGGACATCATTCTATGTCTCTGCTAAGTGGGGCCAGGAGACAGAGTTCTAGACACCTTTTTTCTTTTTCTCTTTGGTTCGTTACACACCCTGTTTTTCTTTTAGACATCATGGAGCAGGGGGCCTCCAGTCCCAATTTACAAACCAAGGAATTGGTTGGGTTATCCCTTGTGGACGTCAGGGCCGTCAACTGTCGTGGAGACCAACGTGCTCCCAGGAAGCAGAAATCATGTCCAGTTAGGGGAGAAGCCACCCTGACAAGGGAAGAGGCAGTTCAGATGGCGAGCTGAATCTAGCAAGGAGATGTCACAGTGTGGTTTCCTTTGGCATTCCATCACGCAGGTCATCGTCTCTCACGTGGATTCTAATAAAAGCCCCCTCGGGAACAGCACACTACCGAGTCCTCTTGAGGGCAGGGCCACGGCTGTCTGGCCACCTAGGTCTCCCAGGCCCTAGGACAGGCATGGGGTGTGGGCAGCTGCTCGGTCAAAGGACCAATCAATGATTGCGCCTCCGCGAACGCCCCGCCCCCCCATCCCACCCCTAAGCACTGCTGTGCACTGCAAGCTCCCATGCACACTCCTGCACAAGGGGCGGGGCCTGAGGGCAGGGCTGCCTGGAGCCCCATAGGTTTTGATAGGTGGGTGGCGAGTGCCTACCAGGTATTTAAGGCGGCACTCGCAGGGCTGTTTGCCAGAGCTTCAAGCACAGAGGGCCCACGAGCATCCAGGATGCAAGAACCCGGGTTTCCCACCGGTGAGTCTGGGCCCACCGTGAGGGTTTGGGGATCGGAGTTGGGATCTTGCGGCTGGGGCTGCAGGCTCCCGGACATCCAGACCAGAGCCTGCTTCTCTGGGAGGCTTGATGGGTTTGGGGGATGGAATGACATGACACCATCGGGTTGAGGGCCAGGGGAGAGGAAGCCCACCCGGGGCACCAGCCTGGGTGAGTTTGAGGGCTCCGCCATGCCTTCCTGTGTGCCCCGCAAGAAGAACGCAGGCGCTGTTCCCTGGCCCCTTTCGGAGATGCGGACGCCCAGGCCTACAGAGGCCGGTGGCCAGGCCGGCAGGTGCTGTATCAGGGCCCCTGCGCCACAGGCCACCCTCTCACGCACCAGCGCGGTCCCTGGCCCTCGGGCGCAGGGCCGCCACCTGCTCACAAGGGTGTGTTGTGGCCCAGGCCTGGTGGGCTGCGGACAGGCCTGGGAGCTCCTCCGACCTCGCTTTCCCTTTCTGCCAGGCTCCTGGCTGTCCCGGAGCGCCCCGAGGAAGAGGACTCGGAGACGGCTGTGCACCTTGTTCAGCGCACAACAGGTGCTGGTCCTGGAGGAATTCTTTGAGGGGAAACCCTACGGGACCTATGAGGAACGCGAGACCCTGGCGGCCAGGCTGAGCCTGCAGGAGTCCCAAGTGCAGGTATGGCCCCCATGCCCACGCCAGCCCCGGGAATCACCCCTCTCGCTCCCACTGCCCGCTGCCCACCGTCCAACCCATGCCCTCTCCGGAGCCCACCCCAACCCAGGGCAGATAGTTGGGTCTGGGGGCGGAGGGAGAGGGTGAGGCCGGCCCTTCTTCCAGGAGCCCCCTCAGCCCTGGGCGCAGGCAGATGCGCCGAGCTTCTCCCCTCTTACACTTTGTCCCTGCCCCCTCTCTCCCCAGGTGTGGCTCAAAAATCGCAGGGCCAAAGACCGCAGGCTGCAGCGACTGTGCCGGCAGCAAAGCCAGGGAGCCCACTCTGCGCCCCAGGAACCGGGAGTCTGCGCACCTCAGCCCGCGCACGCAACCGTGCCAGCGCATGCGGGCCCTGCGTCCCAGGAGGACCCTGTGCTCCCTGCCAGCCCTGTGCTGCCCGCCATACCTGTGCACCCTGAGGAGCCAGTGTTCCCCGAAGGCCCTGTGTTCCCAGCCGGCCCTGTGCTCCCTGCAGGCCCTGGGCTCCCCGCTGGCCCTGTGTTCCCTGCCAGTCCTGTGCTCCCTGCCTGCTTTGTGCTCCTTGCTGGCCCTGTGCTCCCCACCAGCCATGTGCTCCCTGCTGCCCCTGTACACCACAGGGGCCCGGCTTTCTGCAGCCTCCCTCCGCACAGACCCTTGCAAGTCTTCCCAGCAGCAGATCCCAGCACCTCCAGCTACAGCCAGGCCTGCAGCGACCCTGTGCAAGGCGTCCCGGGCACGGTCCCCGCTGCACCTGCTCCCGCTCCTGCTCTGGTTCCATCTGAGGCCACAGTCTCGCCTCAGGGCCCCAACCACGCCGGGAATTTCTCTCAGAACCCTGATTTCACAGACCTGCTCTCACCCTATTGCTCCTCGGAGGAGCCCTTCTCCTCCCCCAGGTATGACTTGGTGGCTGACAGCATACGACTTTGTGACTGACGTGGACCTCTTCCAGTTACTGGATCTCCCAGGGAGTGTGTCCCCGCCAAGTCCTGCAGATGCCGCGGGACCAGAGGGGCCCCTAGTGTGCGTCCACGCGGGTGCGAGGAGCGCCGGTCAGTGCGTCTCCACCGCCAGTTGCTCACCTGCAGAGTTGGTGCACCTCTAAGCATCCACCCTGGGGAAGTGGCCTGGGCTCTGCACCCCCCGCCAACCCCCTTTGGTGGCCACTGCACAGGTGCATGGCGCGGGCTGGGGCAGCTGCCTCCAAGGGCCAGGCCGAGCCCCTGAGGGCGCACATGACTTGGCTGCTGGTTCTAAGGGCTGGGAGCGCAATAGCTGCTGCTGGTGTGGGACCCACTGGAGAGCTGCTGCCCAGAACCTTCCCAAGGACCCAGCCCAGCCTCCACGCTCCTCCTGGTGGCGTGCTCTGGCGCCCGTAGGACTGGGCGAGCTTTTGGATTGTGCACATCTGCCACTCTCGGCGGCTTCCTGGTGCTTTTCCCATCGCATTCCCTGGACTTGGAGAATTCACCCCCTTCTCGCGGCATCATTGGACACCGGGAAGACGCATCACATGTTGGGGGGGGGGTTATTTTACTTATTTTATTTTATGTATTATGCTGTATGAAATGTTTTATTAAATTCCTCTGTATATACTTTTTATCCCATACTAATAAAATTCTGCAAATTCAGGTTCCCACCGTGTCCGTCCAGTTCACTGGTCTGGAGGTAAAAGAGCACATAGGTGCATTGGCTCAGGGGCACAGACGCGTCGCAGGCAGTCACCTGGGCGTCGTCCATCTTGAACCACGGTCCGCACGCGGCTCGGACATAGCAGATGTAGTGGACCCTGTGGCAGGTGAGGCCCGCGTGGACCAGCAAGGTGTAGAGGCTGTACAGCAGCGGCCCGCACCACGCCGCCGCCAGGACAGGTAGGGCCGCAGGTCCAGCCGCTCGGGCCTCACCAGCAGGTCCAGGGCCTGTGTCACCCTCTGCGCTGCCTGGATGTCCAGGTCGATGTCCAGGTAAGGGTCCAGGGTGTCTGACACGCCGTGGCAGGGGAGACACTGGATCCGAGATCTCCAGTGGCCTCCAAAGACCCGGTGGATCAGGGTGGCTTCCTCCTGGGAGGGCCGGCCCGGAGGTGGTGGCGGCGGCGGCGGGTGCAGCCTGGACAGCAGGTAGCGGGTGCAGTACGCCGGCTGCCCTCAGGCCCCGAGTGCAGCCTGGACAGCAGGTAGCGGGCCATGGGCAGGGTGTAGCTGAGGCACTGCAGGGCTGCGTTTGGGTAACAGGTGTTGCCGTGGTTCTGGAGCCCGGCCTCCACCGCGCGGGGTCTCCCCCGGCTGCAGTTCCCACTCGGAGGGGTCTCAGTGGCAAGAGCCAGCAGGCCCCGCGGGGCACACCCTCTCTCCCGGGGCGGTGGGGATGGTTTCTGAGGCCCGCGGGGTCCCCAGTGGACTTAGGCAGCCCCATCACCGAATCCAGTGGATCCGAGCTTCGGGGGCTGCCTGACTTCAGACTCCTCTTTTCCATGCACAGAAGTGACATCCATGTCCCCGGATGGGGGTTTTTTGGAGATCTCTCCCCTGAAAGCTCCCTTTGAGAATGACGAAGCGCCCAGGGCTGACAAGGTCTGCAAATGAAGGCCCTGGGCGGCTCACCCGCCCTTTTATAGCCCCAGAGCTTGGTGGGAGGAGCCACGAGCTCCACAAATCAGTCGCCCCCAGGACTGAAGGGTCACCGGTTGGGGTCAAGTTTAGGGTGGGGTTGCTCATGCCCCAGGCAGGCCCTGGCATGCCTTTCAGTTGGCATTCACGGAAGGATCTCAAGAAAAGGTTCTCCTGAAAGTGGCTTTGCCCTGCACCTGATGCCTCCTATTCCTCCAAGGGAAGGGGTAGGGGGTGGGGGGGGGAGGGCCTTGGAAGTCATGGGACCCAAAGGCTGGAGTTGATGTGAATAAAATGTGTATAGGTTTGTATATTGTCTCTGAACCCAGGACGCCAGAGGCCACCAGCAGCTGGAGGCTGCAGGCGAGGTGCTCCCCAGAGCCCTCAGATGGAAAGGGGTCCCGCTGGCACCTTGATCTGTGACTCCTGGCATCTGGACTCTCAGGGAATTCCTTTCTGTTCTTGTAAACCACCTCTTTGGTGGCAGCGGGACCTGGTGACTCTAGGAAATGAATAGGATGCCGTCCTTCAGATGTGCCCTACCTATGACGTCTGTTTTTCAAAACCATTGCATCGAATGAGGTCAGTTGTACTGGAGGTGTGATCAGAATCTCAGCTGAGCACCAAATATGATCCACAGGCCCGAGTCACCAGGCAAAAAACCACAGTGAATCTCCTAGACGTGGGTCACTCGGCAGAAATCTTGATGGCTGACCTTTCGCTCCCGTGTGTTTTGTGTGTGTGTGTGTGTGTGTGTGTGTGTGTGTACGGACGGACACTCCTTGATTTGAATGGTCCGTCGGCATCCATGAGCACCCTTCAGCCCCTGCCTTCTCGCAGATAGCCCCCCCTGCTTGACCTTCCCCCCTTGGGTCTACCCAGAACTGGGCAAGTCCAGGCACCTGGCTCTGCCTTCCCCATAGGAGGCTGCAGGAGCGGGGATTGCATTGGCGCCCCTCGACTAGCAGAGGGCGCGACGGGCCTGCTGAAGCATTTCCAGGACTTGGAGAGAACTTGGGAGATTCCGCAGGTGTCCAAGGAGCCCCGCAGGGCACCTTCTCCAGGTCTTGCGGGGCGGCATCACTGTTTCCTGGGTCGAAGAGGGGACAATACATATTTAGACAGGCTCGGGTGGGCCCAGGACAACCATCTTTGGCAATGGCGGATCCGCGACTGTGCGCTATGGTGGAAAACCTGGAGGACGCTCAGGCATCTGGTCCCACGTTTCCCAGCCTCTCCAGGGTGGCAAGAGCAGTGACAGCCCACCAGGGAGGGATAAGAAATGTTTTGGGGCCTCTAGTGAGCCACACAAGCCTCCCCGGGTGTGCGGGGTTGCTGATCCTGGGAGGGTATCCGGACGTTTTTGTGCATTCGCGGCCATACTGAGGGCATAATCCACCCCGGTTCACAGCAGCACAGCTGGACATGCGCCTCGGAGGGGGACATGGATCCAGACACTAGTCCCAGGAGAGGAGACCCAGCTCCACGGGACAGAACTGCGGCCTGGGAGTGTGGGTAGGTCTGGGTAGCGTGCGCCGTGGGCTGTTGGGCTCCAACACGCAGGGCACGCCTCAGGAACAGAGGCTGAAATCAATGCGCACAACAATGCCCGCCCTCCGCCCCCTCAGCA
>NW_005371748.1:219313-224029 GCF_000412655.1 Myotis brandtii
CACCCCCACCCTCCTCACCCTCACCCAGTGCTCAGCCCAAGGCTCTTCCGCAGGCCCCTCCCTGCGCCTCTCCTGCTGCTGAGATGAGATCACTGGCATGCGGGCAAGGACCTGTGCCACTTCTTCTTCTTCCTCCTGTTCTCCTTGGCTGCCCCTCTAGGACCAGGGCCTTGGCCAGTGACCTTGGCCCCCCAGGGGAGGACGTCCCCGGCTGGATGGTTGAGCAGGTGGTCGGTCCTGCCCCCTCTGCTCCGGGACTAGTGAATGACGACAGCTTGGGCGGGCAGGGAACACTCCACCTCCCTGAGGTTGAATTCAGGCTTTGGTCCGGATTGTTCCTGGAGCAAGTGCCACTGCTGTAAGCTGGTGTGCTTGACCGGCGCCTGTTGCACGGGCTCCTGGGACCCTGGACCCGTGAAGCGGGGGGGCACTCTCTGGCCCCCGTGGGGTCGACCCTGCGACCTCTCGCTCCGTCCCAGGGCAGCGGGCTTCCCCGCTGTCTCCTTCCAGTTCACTGGTCTGGACGTAGAAGAGCACATAGGCACATTGGCTCAGGGCCACAGAAGCATCGCAGGTGGTCACCTGGGCATCGTCCATCTTGAAACACAGGCCGCCCGCAGCTCGGACTTAACAGAAGTAGTGGCCGCTGTGGCAGGTGCGGCCCGCGTGGACCAGCAGTGCTTAGAGGCGGTACAGCAGCTGGAGCCCGCCGCGCCACTGCCGGGACAGGTAGGGCCGCAAGTCCAGGCGCTCAGGGTAGCGCATGTCCCGCTCCACCTTGCTGTCTGCCAGCCCCGAGAAGCCCTTCAGCACCAGCGTGAGCACCCGGGGGGGGGGGGGGGGGGGGCGCGTGCAGGCGCAGCATCTTGGTGGCCAGCACCTTCCGGAGGGACGCACCGCACTGGTAGCAGTCGGCCCGGTCCAGCCGCTCGGGCCTCACCAGCAGGTCCAGGGCCTGGGTCAAGCTCTGCGCCACCTGGATGTCCAGGCCAATGTCCAGATAAGGGTCCAGGGTGTCTGACACGCTGTGGCAGCGGAGACACTGGATCCGAGATCTCCAGTGGCCTCCAAAGACCCAGTGGATCAGGGAGGCGTCCTCCTGGGAGGGCCGGCCACGAGGCAGGGGAGGCGGCGGCAGCAGTGGTGGCAGTGGTGGCTGCTTCTTCTGCACACAGGCCTGCTGCAGGGCGTCCAGCGTGAACAGGAGGAATTCGTGGGCGTCCTCCTGCTGGTCCGTGTAGAAGCCTGCGAGCAGCTTCCCCTCGGGCACGATGACGTCCCCGGGGCGCAGGAGGGCCCGGGTCAAGTGAGCCTGCAGGGCACACAGGGTGCAGGATGCCCGCTGCCCACAGGCCCCCGAGTGCTGCCCAGACAGCAGGTAGTGGGCCAGGGGCGGGGTGTGGCTGAGGCACTGCAGGGCTGAGTTAGCATAGCAGGTGTTGCTGAGGTTCTGGAGCCCAGCCCCCACCGCGCCAGGTCTCCCCTGGCTGCAGCTCCTACATATCCATGGGACTATAGACAAGGAAAGGGGGCTCCTGATGGCTTCAGGAAATGGAATCAAAAAATCAGAATGAGATCTTAAAGTTACTAGAAGCAGTCCGGGAGCCCAAGGAAGTAGCTGGCATCCATTGCAAAGGTCACCAGAAAGGGAAAGACGCAGTGTCAGAAGGAAATCAACGTACTAATGCTGCAGCCAAGGTGGCTGCTAAAGAACAAGTAGCACTATCACAGATCATGTTGGCCACCAAATTACCTGAACCTCCAAAATCCACTCCTCAGGAAGAGGAATGGTTCCAGCAAAAAAGGGGCAAGAGAACGAAGGAAGGTTGGTGGATACGCCCAAATCATAGGGTCTATGTCCCAGAATAGTTAGCCCATAAGGTAATACTCCAGCAGCATGAACTTACTCATTTAGGGAAGATTTCCCTAGAAGCTTTGTAAGGCATATAGTACCTAATTGCCCCTCTTTCCTCCTTGTGTGCATCAGTCTCTCAACGTTGCATCCTCTGTGCACAGAACAAAGCCAAACAGGGTCCTGTAGGACCAGTAGGAGTTCAACGCTGTGGGGAAGCTCCCTTTGAAGACTTAGAGATAGATTTTATGGAAATAGGGCCTAGCAGAGGAAATAAATACCTGCTAGTCTTTGTTTTCACCTTTTCAGGATGGGTGGAAGCATATCCCACTCGTACAGAAAAGGCAAGAGAAGTCACTAAGGCATTACTGAAGGACATAATTTCGTGATGTGGAATGTCTCTGACCATAGGATATGATAATGGCCCAGCCTTTGCAGCAGAATATCTAAGGCTTTAGGAATTAAATGGAACCTACATACAGTCTACAGGCCTCAGAGTTCAGGGAAAGTAGAGCTCATGAACCAGACTCTCAATCAGGCTATGGCTAAGCTATTGCAAGAGACAGCCTTACCCTGGACAGATATCTTGCCTCTTGTACTCCTGTGGATATGCAGTGACCTGAGGGCCAGGGTAGGTTTCTCTTCCTTTGAAATTCTATATGGCAGACCCCTTCCCTTAATTCAGCCAAAGGGAGGTTTGGGGGAAATAGGGAACTTGGAGATCCAGAAGCAACTACAAGGACTTGGAAAAACTGTCTTTGAGGTCCACAGATGGGTTACTGATTGGTTACCCATCTCTCTAGGAACAGCCGTACATCCTTATGTACCTGGAGACCAGGTTTCTGTAAAGGATTGGAAAAAGAAACTCCTCAAGCCTACCTGGAAGGGACCTTATCCAGTCATATTAACCACACCCACAGCTCTCAAAGTTGCAGGATTGTGCACCTGGATCCACCACTCACGTGTGAAGGCAGCTCATCAGACAAGCAGCGATCAGTCTGAGTGGAAGGTGACCCCAGATCTTGAAAATCCCCTCCAGCTGCACCTCAGCAAGGAAATGAAGGCCTCATTATGAATTGCTGGACCACTCCTTATCATGCCATCCTTGGCTACATTTGCCTTGCAGGAATACTTATACTACTGTTCGTTCTAGTGGTTCACTGCTGTGGATCCCCACTGAACAGGAACAGGGGGAATAACATATTTCCCTTAATCATAGCCTGTATGTTCCCACACTCCCTTGCAACTACATATCCGTCCTGTCCCTGCTTAACTAGGACCCAGGATGACACTATTGTAAGTCTTTCCTTTTATCAGGGGAGCTACTGCTACTCTGGAATAAATCTCTGTATATGGAAAAGACAGTTCTACTGGACAGGCAAGCTCTGCAACCATTGTCAGGGACCCTCAATCAGTGCATATGTCTGTTGGGCACATAGGGGGACCAAAGTTTTGTTGACTGAGCCTGAGCCAGGGAAGCCATCAGACTAGAAACAATAAAGCAACGACAGGAAGCATCCAAGATATTGATACATAGACTAAGAACTCAGCCACAGAGGCAATATGAATTGGACACCCAATTCTATCAGCTCCTCGATTCAACCCACCACCTCCTCAATATTACCAACCCTAATTTTGCTAGGGATTGCTGGTTGTGTCTTCCCCCAGGACCAATCCTATTAATGGCTACCCCGGTAACGATAACTAAACCAGGGAACTTAGCGAACAAAATAATAGGACCTGCCATTGCCAATGTGCATCTAACTGATGGTGCTCTTATTTGTTTCAGTAGTACACAGGGCCAACATCCAGCAGGTCTCCTCCCAGATGATCTCTTCAACTCCACACCCAAGGCTGAAAACACCACCAACCCCTTGTGCCACCCTGTAGGAACATTCTATGTGTGTGGGACCACTGTTTACCCATGCCTACCTGCAAACTGGATGGGAGTGTACAGTCCTGCTATATAGCCCCAGATATGTCTATTATACCCAATAAGCAATCCCTTGAAACCCTCCTTAAAGCAGTAACTAGATATAAAAAGGCTCTGCGAGTGATTTCCCTTCTAATAGCACTCCGAATTGCAGTTGGCATAGGAGCCGGGGTAGTGGTAGGGGGAATAGCTCACTCTGTCTCCTCTTATCAAGTTTTAACCCAAGAATTTTCAGAAGACATAGAAAGAGTAGCTGAGACACTAATTGCCTTGCAGGATCAAGTTGATTCCTTAGCCACAGTAGTACTACAGAATATAAGAGGATTAGACTTACTAACGGCAGAGAAAGGTGGAATCTACCTCTTCTTAGGAGAAGAGTGCTGCTTTTATGCCAACCATTCAGGCATTGTCAGAGATAAGGCTAAGGATCTAATTGAACAATCAACAAAAAGAAGACAGGAGCTATCCGAATCCTGGACTACTTGGGGGGTGGGAGCGGGGGAGTGTCTGGAAATGGCTTCTCCCATTGACAGGACCACTGTTAATGTTACTCATAGCTGTAACCTTAGGACCATGTCTTCTAAATTTCTTAACTCACTTTATCTCATGTCGCCTGGATGCCTTTAAACTTCAAATGGTGCTACAAACCAGAAGAATTTCCTACAAACCCCTCTGAAAGGAAGAAACAGGATGCTAACCCCTTGGCCATCGTTCCTTATCAGCAGGAAGCTGTTATGCACGCTCATTGTCCCTGTTCATCATAATATAGGTAGTTGTAGTTGTAATTGTTGTACCAAAAGGCTAAGAAAAGCTTGTGGGACAAGGGAGGGAATGAGAAGGCTAAAGGTTAATTCTTTCTATAACATCTGGTTCTCTCTAAGGCAGTGGTTCTCAACCTTGGCTGCACATTAGAATCACCTGGGAATCTTTT
>NW_005371748.1:224216-224867 GCF_000412655.1 Myotis brandtii
CAACATTAGTAACAAAGAGACAGAATTTCCGGAGGATGAGGCCCAGAAATCAGGATTTTAAAAAGATTCCCAGGTGATTCTAATGTGCAGCCAAGGTTGAGAACCACTGCTCTAAGAGAACTTTCCTCAAGTGGAGCAATGTAACCCAGATGAGAAAATATAACCTACTAGAGGCCCGGCGCACAAAAATTTGTGCACTGCCAGGGGTGGGGGGGTGTTATCCCTCAGCCCCACTTGTGCCCTCTCACAGTCTGGGACCCCTCGGGAGATAACGACCTGCTGGCTTAGGCCCGCTCCCAGGTAGCAGAGGGCAGGCCCAATCCCTAGGTGCCTGCCCCGCAGCCCCTGGTCGGGCTCAAACAGGGCCGATTGGGGAGTTGGGGCGCTGCCCCCTGTCATGCACAGAGCAGGGCGGATCAGGAGGTTGTGATGCCACCCTCAGTCACGCTCAAGGTAGGGCTGATTGGGGGGTTGGGGAGCCTCCCCCTGTCACACTCAAGGCAGGGTCGATGGATAGGTTGCGGCGCCACCCCTTGTCACCCACAGAGCAGGGCGGATCAGGGGGTTGTGGTGCCACCCCTGTCATATACAGAGCCGGCCGATCAGGGGGTTGGGGCGCTGCCCCCTGCCACGCACAGAGCAGGGCCGATC
>NW_005371748.1:226054-228073 GCF_000412655.1 Myotis brandtii
ATTGGGAGTTAATTTGCATATCTCCCTGATTAGCCAATGGGAAGGGTAGCGAAGTTACGGTTAATTACCATGTTTGTCTATTATTAGATAGGATTTCCCCTTTTACTGCAGTCTGGGCTAGCAAGATTTGTTGCCTGTTTGCTCACACATTACAGAGGCCATAAATCATAAAAAAAATATACAACCCCCGGAGAGGGCTGTCAGTGCTGGCACCAGACCAGGCCTTAGGTATGGTACCACGACCCATTATCCTCACACACGGGGCTTTTTTCAAAGCCCCTGGAAGGTCCGGGAGTCCCATCAATATTTGGGGGACAAAGAGGCCAAAAAGATATAAAGGAACATCTTCCACCAGATTGCTTTTCCAAGAATTTGAGAGACATCTTCTCTGAGTCTGTCAGCATAATAAAGCTGTGTAACTTTATTTCTCTAAGCATTGCTTGGTTTTTCTCAGGTTTTATATAACACCACTTGGACCTGAAGTAGGTTCTTCCCAGCCATTGGAGCCCTTTCCCTAGGGGCTGCCTGATCCAGTGCCAAGCAACACTGTTGCTGGAGACACTGTCCCCAGAGATGGCACAGGTGGGGGACAGGGTCTGTGAGGGCTGCACCACCGTAGAGTCCAACTCGTGCAGCTGCAGCTGGGACAGGACACCTGGGACAGAAGGAAGCAACAAGGTTAATCAGTCCACATCTCTGTGAACACAGCTGTGAATCCCCAGGTCCCCAGACACTGACCCCAGGGGAGCCCCAGCACAGGAAGGAAGACAAGGAAGGAAACAGCCATGTCCCTGGGTCAGCAGGACTCAGCAGGCTCTGCAGCCCCAGTGGAGGCTGTATTTACACAGGAAGCCATGCCTAGCATTTGCCTGAGTGTCCCTCACTGATATAAGGCTCCAGGTGTGCACAGCCCGCTGAGGCACAGACCCCAATTATGCAGCCAGATTTCCCCAGAGTCCGGTCCTTGGGCAAGTGGGACCCAAGGCAGGGGCCACTGACAAGGGTGCTCAGAGTTGGGTCCTTGGCTGTGGGCATTGTGGACCTAACACCAATTCTGGAGCCTGTTTACCCACATCACTTGATTGGATTTATTTCATTCATTCATTCATTCCATCAACACTGAGGGCCTATGACACACCAGCATCCCTCTAGGTAACAAGGACAAATCAGTGAAGAAGACAGAAGCCCCGTCCCCATGTTCTGGGGTCACAGGCCAGGTGCTTGTGTGTCAGACACACTCCATGTGGCTCCCAGAGCTGGTCACCTGGGGAGCCTGGGAGCAGAGGGCACAGGTGAGGGTCTTCAGATCTGGTGACCCACAGGGGAAGGACATAGGCCTGGACTTGTGTTTTGCCTCCTGCTAAGGTGCCTCACCCTGAGCACAGGGAGCTGGGGACTAGGGGACATCTCTGCAGGGAGCAGGGGCAGGAGCAGCCGAGACATCAAATTGCCCAGGTGGATGCATAGAAGCTTTTCCTTCTAAAGTGACCCCAGTGGTTAGTCTGCAAAGAACAATGGCTCCTGCCCTGGCTGGTGATGCTCAGTGGCTAGAGTGTCAGCCTGGAGAACGAAAGATCCCGGGTTTGATTCTGATCCAGGGCACACACCTCGGTTGCAGGTTCCGCAGCCCTGGTTGGGGTGTGTGTAGGAGGCAACCGATCAATGTCTCTCTCTCTCTCCCACATTGATGTTTCTGTCTGTCTCTCCCTCTGCCTTGCACTCTCTCTAAAAATCAATGGGAAAATACTCTCAGTGAGTATTAACAAAAAAAAATATTTTAAAAAGTAAATAAAAGAACGATGGCTCCTCACCGGAGTCACAGAAGCAAGGGTCTGCTTAGGGACAGTTTTGCAGTGTAGGAAATAGGCCTTTGAGATCCAACCCCAGCAAAGTCAACTTTTATTGGAAAGGGTTACTGAGCATTTCTCACAGCTTCAAGGTGTGACTGTGGCCCAGAAGGAGGAGAGACTGTCCCAAGGGCAGGTTTTTCTTTTCGGCCCCATCTGAACTTCCTGCTGC
>NW_005371748.1:230586-232116 GCF_000412655.1 Myotis brandtii
GCCCCCATCCAAGGAGCACCAGCTGCATGAGCAGCCTGCCCCCATACGAGGAGAAGCAGTGGTGTGAGCAGCCCATACCCATACAAGGAACAGCATCGCCATGAGCAGCCTGCTCCCATTCAACGAGCAGTAGCTGCCTGAGCAGCCTCCCTCAGTCCGAGGAGCAGCAGCCACATGAGCAGTCCACCCACATCTGAGGAGCAGCAGCCCTGCGCAGTCCACACTGGTCTGAGGAGCAGCAGACACACGCAGCCTGCACCTGTCTGATGAGCAGCAGCTGGGTAAGTGGCCTGCCCCCATCCGAGTAGCAGCAGACACATGTGCAGCTCGCTCCTGCCTGAAGAGAAGCAGCCACACAAGCAGCCCATCCCCTGTCCAAGAAGCAGCAGCCACGTGAGCAGACAGCTCCCGTACAAGGTGCAGCAGCTGCTCCTGCAGCTCAATCCAGCCCAAGGAGCAGCAGTCGCCCGAGCAGCTCGCCCCTGCCTGAGGAGTAGCAGCCACACAAACACACAGACAGACCACATCTGAGGAGCGACAGCCCTGGCTCACCCCCACCCGAGCAGCAGCAGCCATGCAAGCAGCCCGCACCCCATCTGAGGAACAACAGCTGTGCGAGCAGCCTGCACCCCTATGAGGAGCAGTAGCACTGTAAGCAACCTGCCCCTGTCCAAAGAGCAGCAACCTCACGAGAAGCCCACCCCATCTGAGGAACAGCAGCAGCATGCAGCCAGCCCCAATCCAAGGAGCAGCAGCCATGTGAGCAGTCCGAGCCCATCCAAGGAGCAGAAGCCACGTGAACAGCCCGCTCCTGTCCAAGGAGCAGCAGCCACGCTCAGCACACCCGACCTGAAGAGCAGCAGACTCATGATCAGCCCACCCTGTCCAAGGAACAGCAGCTATGCGAGCAGCATCACCTACCAACCAGAGGAGACACCACAGCTGTGAACAGCACCCAGCAGAGGAGCCACTGCCAACTGAGAAGCAGCCACTACTGCTACCACTTGAGCACCTGCAGCCCGAGGAACCACTGCCACCCAAGGAACAGCCCCTGCACGATCCGACATCTAGATCAGTGGGTGAGACCAAAAATGGTCAGACAAAGAAACCTCCAAAGGAAAGAAAATGAGGTATCAACAGAAAAGTGGCTAAGTGAAACAGAGGCATGCAATATGTCTGAAAAAGAATTCAGAATAAGGGTCCTAGAGTGCATAGACCGGTTGGAGGAAAAAATCAACAACATATGTAAGAATCAGGAAGAAATGGATGAAAAAAATCAATAACTTATGTAAGAATCAAGAAAAAATAAAGAGTGATATAGCTGCAATAAAAAACACCATGGAAAGTTTCAAAAGTAGGCTAGGAGAAGCGGAGGAGTGAATTAGAAAATTAGAAGACAGGGAAGCAAAACACACCCAAACTGAACTGCAATTGGAGAAAAAAATTAAAAGACAGGAGGAGAGCCTAAGGGAGCTATGGGACAACATGAAATGAAGCAAAATACGAATAATAGGGGTGCCAGAACAACAG
>NW_005371748.1:235740-255502 GCF_000412655.1 Myotis brandtii
TTGTTTTGTTGATGGTTTCTTTTGCTGTGCAGAAGCTTTTTATTTTTATGTAGCCCATTTGTTTTCTTTCTCTTTAGTTTACAATGCCCTAGGAGCTGTATCAGTGAAGAAATTGCTTCGGCATTGTTGTGAGTGAAGTGGGCCAGTTAATGAAGGAGAGGTGCCACATGATCTCACTCATTTATGGATAGTAAAGACCATTATAAACTGATGAACAAAAATACAGAGGCAGAGCAGCATCAAACAGACTGTCAAACTACAGTGGGAAGGCTGGGGAGGGTATGGGGGCCGAAGGGAGGGGTAAGAGATCAACCAAAGGACTTGTATGCATGCATATAAGCATAACCAATGGACACAAGCAACTGGGGGGTGGGGTGGCGGGAGGAATGTCAAGGGTGGGGGGAAAGGAAACATATGTAAAACTCTTTGTAATACTTCAAGCAATAAAAAAAGAAATATGCTGATAAAAAAACAAAATAAAACAAAACAAAACAAAAAAAAACAAAAACTGAGATGTGTCTGAGCTCTATCATCATTTCCAGTGGAACATGCACATGGTCCTCCCTGGACTTAGAACTGTGGATGAAAGGGGCCACATGCTAACCTGTCAGCTCAAGGAAGGCCTGCGTGGCAGTCCTTCAAATTCAGAGACCTAAAGTCACCACAAAGGATGGTCTGAAATTAAACTTGAACTAAAAGCAGTTATGGTGGGTAGTTAAGTCCTAGGCTGCTGTCTTCACTGACAAAGTCAACCTTGACCTTAACTGAGCCTATCTGTCTTTTTGCATCTATAAAAACATACACTTGCAATGTCTGGGTAACTTGTAACTTCCCTTTCTCCAGACCCCTTGGGGCACAACTTAATGTGCCTGGGCCCCAGGACAGATACCACAAATTCCTTCATTATCATGTTAATTGTTCCTGCACCCACCTAAGCCTGTGTCTCTCATTTTACTTTTTATCCAATACCAGACATTTCCTGGCTTTGCTTTCTAATGCCTCTCTAGTTTATCACCAGTGGATTTCAAGTAACCCACCTATGTCCCTCCTTGGATTGCAATGTATAAAATACAGGAAAACCCCCCATTCTCAGGAGCATTATCTCAGTCCGTTGAGGTTCTGCATCCTGTCATTTGTCTACAGTTTGGCTGAAATAAGCTCACAAAAATTCTTTACAGATTTGAATGTGTTTTTTACGTTAACAGTACTAAGACGGGGTTTCCTCCTACCATTTCCTTCCTGTCCTGTTTTATTAAAATAAGGTTCCTTTATTTTTTAATTTGCTTTGTTAATCCTTAACCAGATAGGAATTTGAGATCAGATTCTCCCTTCAGTCATTGAATTTTGTCAGATTTACGAGAGAGCCTCCTTTTTTATTCACAAATACAATCCCAAAACCTAGACATAGGAAAGGGCTTTCTGTGAGCTCTGTGGCTGAGCCTGGGAGCAAAGTTAAAAGGCAGAGCAGGAAATTGTGTCTTTGCTTAACTCTCCACCTGCTCCAGTTCTGGGTACTGTACTGGTCTTGAGCGCCTCCTGGTGTCCTGGACACCCCTTGCAGCCCAGCCCTGCTGCCTCCCTCAGGGAGGTTTGTGTCTGGGCTCACACTGACTTCCCCTCACTGTGTGTCTCCCACAGTAATACAGGGCCATGTCGGTGGCTCTCAGGCTGTTCATTTGCAGATACAGCGTGTTCTTGGTGTTGTCCCTGGAGATGGTGAATCGGCCCTTCACAGCATTGGCATAGTTTGTGGTACTTCCGTCAGGATTAATTTCACCAAGCCACTCCAGCCCCTTTCCTGGAGCCTGGCGGACCCAGCTCATCCAGGAGCTACTGAAGGTGAATCCAGAGGCTGCACAGGAGAGTCTCCGAGACCCTCCAGGCAGCACCAAGCCTCCCCCAGACTCCACCAGCTGCACCTCACACTGGACACCTGCAAACACAGAGACACAAGGTGGGCTTAGAATCACATGGAAGCAAAAACAGGAAGAGGTACTGGTCTCAGTGCTCCCCACTCCTGAGAATGACCTTGAAAAATGATCAGGAGGAAAACGCAGCTTGGAACCAAGTCCATGGTGGAGCCTCTGGGGTCCTGTCTCAGGCACTTGGGTTCTGGGTGTCTCCCCAGCATGTGGGGCAGGGCCCTCTTTTATGAGAAGGAGGAGAGCCCCATTTGCATGGAGTCTGGATATAAGGGTGCAGCTGGGACCCTTGGCTGCATGCCTGACCTTCTCATCCTAGGGGCAACCCCAGATGGGAAAAGATTCAAGGATGCTGGCCACAGGGGGTCCCATCCTGACCCACCTTCCCTCCCTCCCTCCTTTCCTGAGAACCGGTTAACCTTAGGCTTGAAAGTCTTCTATCCTTGGGGATTGATGAGGACCCAGGGATGCTGCCCCCAGAGGTAGGTGGACGGGGCATCCTGTAATGGGGCGACCTGCGGAGACGACCACCAGGGACTCAGATCAAGATTTAGGAGCCTTTATTAAGCTGGCCAGCAACTACAGTTACAGCACCCTGCCGAAGCAAAGGCTGAACTGCAGTGCCGACTACAGGAGTTACATTATTAAATTCTGTGCAGGCCCTGAGAAAAATGTGTCTTTCAAATTCTGGGTTCCCAATATGGAGGAAACTCTCTTTATTTATACTTTTTCTAGGCCTTTGTCTCCCAAACTTGGAATGAGACTTCTGGGCCTTCTGAGAAAGAAGGCCTGCATGCTGGGAAGGGGCCATGAGACCATATCTCAAGGCCTGGCAACTGTCTGGGTGTCAGCACTGACAACTCTGTCTGGGGCATAGTTTACGGCCTCTCTGGAATGGGAATAGTCTTATTTTCCTTATTATTTAAGACAGAAGCCATACTATCAGGGTTAAAATTTCAAACAGCAGTTTTTATATAAGATGTATACTTCAATCCTCTTGCTCTCCTTCACCCGCCTTGGGCCATGTTGCCTTTCTGGGGTTTGGGAATAAGATTTGCCTTGGAATGAAGCTTTTATTTTGAGACTGAAAGATTCTCTTTGTTCTTCTTCGCAATCAGATCTTCCGTAAAACTGGAACATCAACATGTGACGAGGCAGGAGAGGCTGGGCTGGAACTTTCTTGCTGGGTCCCATCTCCCTCTGCCCACCACCTCCTCTAGGGAAGGTCGTGATTCATGTCCTCCTGGATGACCCAGGATCAGAAAAACAAAAAGAAGAAACAAAAAGGGGAAAGTCCCATTGCCAGCGATGATGTTGGAAATTAAGAGCCTTCATGCACTTCGGGTGGAGAGGTACCTCAATGAGAACATTGGACGGTGGGCTTGGTAATTCCCATCAATGTTAAGAGTGACCATTTCTCTCCTAGAAAGAGGCGGAAAAAGGACCCTGTCCTCTGGCAGCTCCCACAGTGAGCACCTCCAAAGCAGAGCAGCACAGGCAGCCTCTGTGTCTAACACACACTAACCTAACAAGATGGCTTACGTGTGGTCCCACTAAACCAGGAACAACTTGCTCCTAGAGCATTGTTTGTAACACACTAAAACATACCATGACATATATGTTGTTCCCAACATAGGCCACATAGGACATGCCTGTCATTTATGACATGCATGTCAGTTATGACAGGCATGCAGCACACAACGGGCATGTCAGTTATGACTAACACTTAGGTTGCCAATGACATGCATGCCACCTAAGATGTATTTTGCTTATTACATCTTTGGAGGCTCATCCTGGTATATAATTTGGAAAGTGGCCTGTTGATCCACTGCCATTCATTCTTCTAGAGACAAGCCATGCTTTCCTGAATGAACACGTCCTACAACAAGTACTACAGGGCCTCAGACCAGGAGATTGCACAGATCTCCCTCCCACAGGTGACACAGGCCAGGTAGGCTGCTGGGCCAGCCCTCCACATCGTCATGCTGAGCTCAGTGCTCCTGGCGTCTCCCTGCCGAGGGGGTAAAGCCAAGTGGCTGGAGACAAGCAAGAGGTGGTCTGAGCCCTGGCTGCTTCAGTGGCTAGAGCATCGGCCTGTGGACTGAAGGGTCCCAGATTCAATTCCGGTTAAGTGCACTTGCCCAGGTTGTGTGCCTGATCCCAGTAGGGAGTGTGCAGGTAACAGCGGATCAATGATTCTCTCTCATCATTGATGTTTCTATCTCTCTCTCCCTCTCCCTTCCTCTCTGAAATCAATCAAAATATATTAAAAAAAATAGAATTGGCACTGGCTGGGCAGTTCAGTTGGCTACAGCATCATCCTAATACAGCAAGGTTGCAGGTTTGATCCCCAGTCAGAGCACATATAAGAATCAACCAATGAATGCATAATAAATAGAACAACAAATCAATGTTTCTCTCTCTCTTTTTCTCTCTCTCTCTCAAAAAAGAAAAACAATAAATAAAAAATTTAAAAAGAAACAGGATTGCTTTAAAATAAAATAGAGGTGGTCTGAATTCTCCAGGCCTCTGGGGGGCCTTGAGCCCCACGGGGACCCTTGAGAGTGGGTGACTGAGCGGAGCTCTCTGCTTCCTTCCCTCTGATGAATTCTTAGTGAGAGGACCCCCTCCGGCTCCTTTATGCCTCCTTCCTGGCCAAGAGTGGAGCTGTCTTCCTCTCAGGCTTGACCAGGGCCCTGGAGACACAACTGGAGGGAACTTTGAGAGCCCAGACCTCCCTACCCCTCCCAGGCGACCACGGGCTGGATCAAGTGGGCATGGGTACCAGGCAGTAAGACTGAGAGAAAGAGGAGGATGACCCAGGAATCTGCCAGCAGATGGTGCCACAGTGGGTGAGGTCACGGTGGGTGAGGACACGGTGAGTGAGGACACGGTGAGTGAAGACACGGTGGGTGAGGACACAGTGGGTGAGGTCACAGTGGGTGTGGACACAGTAGGTGAGGTCACGGTGGGTGAGGTCACAGTGGGTGTGGACACAGTGGGTGAGGCACCAGTGGGTGAGGACACAGTGGGTGAGGTCACTGTGGGTGAGGGCACAGTGGGTGAGGACACAGTGGGTCTGCTGGTTCTGTGAGCAGTGCCTCCTGCCCATGCCTGTCACTGCAGAGTGGAAAACCCTGCTCTTTGAGACCTGGATCCAAGGAATGTCATGTCAGTGGCAACAGGTTAAACTGGGCTCCGGGAGATTCATTATTTTATTTTTATTTATTTACTAGAGGCCCAGTGTGCACGAAATCGTGCGTGAGTAGCTTGCTTCTGCTTGCCTCAGCTGGCTGCCCTGCCCATTGCCTCTCCCTCTGCCGCTTATAGCCCTCTGCCCCTAGTAGCTTGCTGCCCCACCCTCCCTGCCACGAGAGCAGTGGCTCATTTGGTCATGATGGCATTATGATGTGATGGCCACGGGCCTTTTATTTATATAAACTAGTGGCCCGGTGCATAAAATTCTTGCACATTAAAAAGGAATTAATTAGAGAAAATATTTTAATATTGCTATTTGCCCTTGCTCTATAATAGAAGTGTGAGAGATGAAAGGAAATTAGTAAAATGTATATGAAAATAATAATTTATTAATAAATAAACAGTAACAAAAAGATATAACAACAGAGGCATGATATGCAAACAACAAAAACATGATATAAAAACAACAGTGATGCAAACAATGACTGATAAAGTGATTAAACTTATTCTAATATCTCCTCGTAAACCACATTAAGAGTGAAAACACTTTCAGAGTGCTTGACTAATTTCCCTTGTGATGAAGTATTTAGAACATTAGCTTTAACGTCACATGCTCTTCAAACTCGAGAGAAAACAACATATAACTGACCAAGTGCAAAAACGGGTTCAAGTAGGAATATGCCTACTCTGTCTAGAGTTTGTCCTTGTGATTTATTAATTGTCATCTCAAATACTGGCATCACAGGAAACTGTCATTGAATTAATTTAAATGGGAGGCCAGTGTCAGATGGGGACAAATTAATTCTTGGAATCAGAGCAACCTCTCCCTCTGCAGATCCTGTTAATACTTCAGCTTTGATAATGTTAGGTCATAATCTTTTGATAATAAATCTGGTACCATTACAAAGACCCCATTTACTACTAAGATTTCTCAATAGCATGATGATTGCACCCACTTTCAATTTTAATTTATGACATGGCATTCCTGAAGGAATAATACTATTAAGAAATTCAATGGCAAAATTTTCCTTTTCAGCATCATCTGTTGAAACAATGGAATCATCACTCAAATATGTGTGAAAATCTCCATCGAGTATATCCAAAATTTCATTTAATTTTTGAACGTGCTCAGTTTTTGGACAAAGAATTGCATGTTTAGATATATTTTTAATATTATCTATAGATATAGTATTTCCAAAGGTAGCTTCAATAATAGATCCATTACAAATCATTTCAAGGGGATTTTAATAATATCCATTCCTAATGAAAACTGATATCAAGTTTGCCATCTCCAAGTTTTACTAACCATCCACTATAAGCAGAATCCTCTGATCTCATATTTGTTTTAAGTAGACTACTTTCTGAAACATCCCCAAACATTGCAGTACTTTAAACTCGTTTGTACTATGACCAATTGCATAGCATGCGGTACAATACTGAGACATTGTCGAAAATCCCCTCCAAGAAGAAGAACTTTCCCACCAAATACAACATTCAAATTCATAATTTCTCTTAGTAATCTATCTACGGCATTTATAGCATGACTGGATGCCATGGTGCATTCATCAATGAGAAGTTGGACTTTTTTAATAGTTTTAGCAACTTCACTGTTTATATCGAGTCTAGAAATTGAAGTTTCATTTAATGGAATTGGTAATTTATATTGGGAATGAAAGGTCCTTCCATCGAGAAGTAAATTTGCAGCAATTCCTGTAGATGTTGTGGGTAAAACAGTACCACCATGACCTCTATAATAATGTGTTAAAACTTTATATAGATATGCAGGTGAATAGGATTCCTAGCTGGCAAGCCCCTGGCAGGAAGCTGGCCACCTGTTGATTCCATGAGGAATGGGGATCCCTCCTCCCTCCTGTCAGGGTCCAGGGTGCAGGTGAATGGGGTTCCTGGCTGGCAGGCCTCTGACAGCAAGATATCCAACAGCAGATTCTGTGAGGAATAGGGCTGCCTCCTCCCTACTGTCAGGGTCTGGTTTGAAGGCCAGCCATGGCCCGTGTTGGGCCAGACCCAGAGTTCTACCACACCATGGCCTCCTACTCAGCAACCCAGTACTGACTGCTGCTGGGTGCTCCTGGCACTCCGAGGGTGGGTTCTTTCCTTAGGCCTCACGGGAAACAGCTCTGGGAGGGCGCAGTCCTCGGCAAGACGACCCAGGACCCAGTGTGTCCATACTCCAAGGGCAGGTTCCTGCCTCAAACCTCGCCCTTGCGGGAAACAGCTCCGGGAGGGCGCAGCCTTTTCCAAGATGACCCCTGCAGGACTGACTTCCTTCCGGTTGGTCGAGCCTCAGACGTGACCTGTTACACCCGGGGTTTTATATAAATAGATTTTTAAAATCTTCACTCGAGTATATTTCTCCATTGATATTTTAGAGAGAGTGGAAGAGAGAAGGAAAGGCAGCGAGAAACATCAATGTGAGAGAAACACATAGACTGGTTGCAGTCTGCACCAGCCCAGACCAGGCCCCGGGCTGGGAAGGCCTTTGCAACCCATGTACATGCCTTTGACCATAATCAAACCTGGGACCCTTCAGTTTGCAGGCCGATGCTCTATCCACTGAACAAACCAGCCCAAGCTATTTTATTTTTTATGATGAAGAAGAAACAAACTTGTAAAGGAAACCCCTTTTTGGCCTATCCCTGCACATTCTTTTGGGGCTGCATTCTTGAGTTTAGTGAGTCCTGAGTTTCGTCAGTCCAGTAGTTCTGAGTGTCCCCTGCTGGCCCGGAGCACCCGCTGGTGTCCTGAGTGCCCCTTGCAGCACAGCCCTGCTGCCTCCCTCAGGGAGATTTGTGTCTGGGCTCACACTGACTTCCCCTCACTGTGTGTCTTGCACAGTAATACACGGCCGTGTACTCCGCTGTCAGGCTGTTCATTTGCAGATACAGCGTGTTCTTGGCATTGTCCCTGGAGATGGTGAATCGGCCCTTGACAGTGTTGGCATAGTATATGCTACCACCATTATCAGTAATGAATGAGACCCACTCCAGCCCCTTGTCTGGAGCCTGGTGGACTCAGCCCATCCAGTAGCTACTGAAGGTGAATCCAGAGGCTGCACAGGAGAGTCTCAGAGACCCCCCAGGCTGCACCAAGCCTCCCCCAGTCTCCATCAGCTGCACCTCACACTGGACACCTGCAAACACAGAGACACAAGGTGGGCTTAGAATCACATGGAAGCACAAACAGGCACATGCACGGGTATCAGTGCTCCCCACTCCTGAGAATGACCTTGAAAAATGATCAGGAGGAAAATGCAGCTTGACACCAAGTCCATGGTGGAGCCGCTGGGGTCCTGTCTCAGGCACTTGGGTTCTGGGTGTCTCCCCAGCATGCGGGGCAGGGCCCTCTTTTATGAGAAGGAGGAGAGCCGCATTTGCATGGAGTCTGGATATAAGGGTGCAGCTGGGACCCTGGGCTGCATGACTGACCTTGTCATCCTAGGGGTGACCCCACATGGGAAAGGACTCAAGGATGCTGGCCACAAGGGGTCCTGTCCTGACCCACCCTCTCTCCTTTCCTGAGACCCAGTCACCTTGATCTTATTTCTTTGGGGGAAGCTTCCAGGATTGAGAGTCCTCCATCCTTGGGTTGTTGATAAGGACCCAGGGGTGCATGAATGGGGCTTCCTCTCCCTCTCCTTCACCCGCCGTGGGCCATGTTGCCTTTCTGGGGGTTGGGATTAAGAATTTGCACTGGATGATGCTTTAATTTTGAGATGGAAAGATTCTCTTTATTGTTTTCCCCATTCAGATCTTCCACAAAACTCGAGGGTGTACATGTGATGAGGCAGGAGAGGCCGGGTGGATGCTGTGGCCATAGCCTCAGTGTGTAAACTGCTGTCCCTGTCATAGTTTGTAACTGCTTTCCCAAAACGACAGATTTCACTTAACTTCCCTGCTGTTTGTGTGCAAAGGTCCTGTTTTCCCAGCCTCTCAAATTGGGACAAGTTCCGTCTTTACAAATGGAGCCCTGGCTGGTGTTGGCCTGTGGTTTATACATTGGACCGGGCATCACATGATCTCGGGTTCAATTCCTGGTCAAGGTTGCTGGTTCACTCCTGGCCCAAGACAGGGTCATTGAGGAAGCAACCAATCTATGTGCCTCAATCATATCAGTGTTTCTCTCCCCCCAACCCCCCACTATATTCCATTCTCTCTATGAAAAGTAATGGGAAAAATATCTTTGGGTGAGAATAAAAAAAGTAACATGTTGGCTTTTGCAAGCAAAACCCTGGGTAGAAAGTTGAGGCACCAAGTCGTCCTTGGGGGCAGGTGAGGCCCTCCCTTCTCAGTGGCAGAGGGGCCACCTGCCGGTCAGTCCTCAGCTCTTCTTCTGGGGGCAGCCCCATCCCACAGCCTCTCCCTCTGCCCCATGCAGCACAGGCCCCGGCCAGCTCAGCTGGACTCGCTGGGGGTGAGGCCCCACTCCCCCCACTTGCTTTGCCCCAAGAGGAGACCATGCCCACCCCAGGTCTGAGCGAGGTCACTTACCCCAAAGCCAGGGGGCCGAGTGCCAGTTCCTGAGGGAAACCACAACCCTGGTGTGGAGCGGGGAGACCTGCCCTGTAGACACATTATGAGCCCATTGCACAGCTGCACTAAGCAAGGCTCATCCATGAACTGCATCAGCCGCCCACACAGTGCTGCTGGATGAAGTGTGCAGGGCGGCTGCCTCATCCCAAAGCCCTGCTCTCTGCTCAGCCTCAGACCCAGCTCACACCTCCCCAGGCTGCTGGTTCAGAGACGCTGGGTCCTGGTTTAAAAGAAACACAGAGATGAGGGGTTTTCAGGCCTGAGAGGAGGAGGGGGTGGGAGTCAGTGCGCAATGGGGGCTGGGCTTCTCCAGGCTGCAATCAAAATGCTGTGGAAGGGGGCACAGGAGGTGATGGCCGCACAGCACAGCAAAAGTGCCACACATCACCGACTGTGCACTTTGTGGAAGAAACAAGGTAGGCACATGCAAAGGGACTGACAGTCACCTCACAGGGTGATCTGGTCAGAATTCCCTAACTGGGCCATTATGGGGGAGTCAGTCCCAGCCCTTAACTTTTTAGTAAAAGGCTTCTCTTTGCCTAAAGCCAGTCCTGCCCATAGTTCTTGAGCATCAAGGTCAACACTCCTTTAAAACAAGCCCTAACCGCCCTCAGGAGAGCACTCTTGCTAAGTGTCCTGAGATCCAACCCCCGCCTGCTCCCTCCCAACTCCATGCAGCCTTCCTTCCTTCCTCTTTAATCCCAAACGTGTCAGAGAAGCTGTGAGAGCAACTCTGACACTGGCATTCTCAGGGCCATCTGAGATCCTGCTTCCTTGCAACTCTCCTAGGTTTGGCTCAAATAAACTCTTAAAAAACTCCCCACAGGTTTGGACATGCGTATGTCAACTACGTCAACGTCGTTCAATTATGTTGTGGGTTTTATGCCAATTCAACCACCAAGGGGAACCTGGAAACATGTCAGAGGGGGAGACGGGCACAGCTGGAGAGGCCTTGTTCCTAAGGAAGGGAACCTGACATCCATGACAACCTACAGCAAACTTGTTTTCCCTCCTACACACAGGAACTCTTTAGATCTCATCCTGGCGCTGTAACAGGTTTTAATAATTGTGTGCACTTCCCTCTACACAGGGGAAGAAGCAGGTATGAATGTATGTTGTAAATGAAGAAAAGACATGTTGATGTAAGAAATGTCCAAACATGGAGAGAATGTTTTACAAGCTTTTATTGGAGCCAGACTGACAACTGTCGAGGAGCAAGACCTCAAATGCCCGGAGAATAACTAGGTGCAGCTGCATTTGTGCATTTGAAGTTAAGGCGGGAAGGTGAGGAAGGTGACATGGAAGAGGGATAGAGCGAGGCAGAGACTGGGTGACAGGACAGTTACCAGGAGGTGCTCTCCTGTGGGTGGTCATGCTGATGTCAAAGGTGTGTCAACCCAGATGCACAGGAACAATGGACGGGGTTGCTCAAGGGAAAGATGAGCCTTTTAGTAAAGAAGTCATAGGCCTGGGGCCTGACTACCCCCAGGACTGCCCAGGTAGGAATGTGTGATTACAGCCTCCTGTGAGGTTCCTTTCAGTCCCTGGATTATGTCAGAATAAAGACAGAGCCCCTTTTATGATCATAAATACAATCCCTAAATCTATACATAGGAGAGGGCTTTCTGTGAGCCCTGTTGCTTGGATCAAAACTATTTTAAGACAGAGCAGCAAATGTAATCTTTGCTTAACTCTGCACCTGCTCCTGGGCCTGGGCCTGTGCTGGTTCTCAGCGCCCCCTGGTGTTCTCGACGTTCCCTTCAGCCCAGCCCTGCTGTCTCCCTCAGGGAGGTTTGTGTCTGGGCTCACACTGACTTCCCCTCACTGTGTATCTTGCACAGTAATACACGGCCTTGTCCTAGGTTGTCACGGAGCTCAGCTGCAGGGAGAACTGGTTCTTGGACACGTCTGGGTCAATGACTAACCGACTTTGGAGAGATGGCGCGTACTGTCTGTACCACTTGGAACTGAAGTAGATCCTTCCCAGCCACTGGAGCCCTTTCCCTGGGGGCTGCCTGACCCAGTGCCAAGTGGCACTAGACACTGTCCCCAGAGATGGCACAGGTGGGGGACAGGGTCTGTGAGGGCTGCACCACCGTGGAGCCTGACTCGTGCAGCTGCACCTGGGACAGGACACCTGGGACAGAAGGAAGCAACAAGGTTAATCAGTCCACATCTCTGTGAACACAGCTGTGAACCCCCAGGTCCCCAGACACTGACCCCAGGGGAGCCCCAGCACAGGAAGGAAAATGAGGAAGGAGACAGCCATGTCCCTGGGTCAGCCAGACTCAGGAGGCTCTGCGGCCCCAGAGGAGGCTGTATTTTCACAGGAAGCCACGCCTGGCATTTGCCGGAGCATCACTCACTGATATAAGGCCCCGGGTGTGCACAGCCCACTGAGGCACAGGCCCAGTTATGCAGCTCGGGATTTCTCCCGAGCCGGGTCCTTGGGCAAGTGGGACCCAAGGCAGGGGCCACCGACAAGGGTGCTCAGATGGGGGCCCGTGGGTGTGGGTGTTGTGGACCTTACACCAATTCCAGAGCCTGTTTACTACATTAATTGATTGGACTTCATTCATTCATTCATTCATTCATTCCACCAGCACTGAGGGCCAGTGACACACCAGTGTCCCTCTAGGTAACAAGGATAAAGCAGTGAAGAGACAGAGGCCTGGTCTCTGTGTTCTGGAATCGCACGCCAGGTGCTTGTGGTCAGATAACACCATGTGGCCCCCAGAGCTGGACAGTTGGGGAGCCTGGGAGCAGAGGGCACAGGTGAGCATCCTCAGACCAGGGAACCCAAAGGGGAAGGACATAGGCCTGGGCTTGCATTTTGCCTCCTGATGAGGTGCCTCACGCTGGGCACAGGGAGTGTGGCCTGAAGACCTGCCCTAGAGGTTCCCAGGGCCCAGGTTCAGCTTTGGGAACAGGATGAGAATCTTGGTGGGCGGGGGGGGCCAGGATGTGACTGGCAGGGGCTGCCCCAGTGCCTCCTGGTTTCTCCATGACCTCCATCCTCACACATGGGGCTTTTTTCAAAGCCCACGAAAGGTCCAGGAGTCTCATCCATATTTGGGGGACAAAGAGGCCAAAAAGATATAAAGAAAAAGCTTCCACCAGATAACTTTGCTCAGAATTTTAGAGACATCTCCTCTGCGTCTGCCAGCATAATAAAGATGTGTAACTGCATTTCTCTAAGCGTTGCTTGGTTTTTCTTTGGTCTTCTATAACATCTGGTTCCCTGGCTGGGAAGGCCAACTGTGCTGGCCTTTTTGGCCTCCAGTGAGTGGACTGGGTTTGGGGCCCGGGGACGCAGGATAGGCCTCTGGGAGGTGCACCCTGCTGATTTTAGCAGAATTGAACCAGGGGACTCCAGGTGCTCCCGGACCTCAGCCTAGGACTTGGCTGGCATCTGGAGAGAGTGGATGGACACCTCTGGACCTGTCGACAGAAAGGGCCCACGCAGTTAGGCCCACTTTGAGAGAGTGGAAGGGGGAGCTTGATCACCTGCCTGGAAGTTATACAACTTTGTCAGGTAAATTAGTCAGGAATCAGGTGGACTGTTTAAACTCTGAGTGAATATCTGGTGAAAGTGTGTGAGTGTGGAAGGAGAGGGCTTGCTCTGTCCTATCCATTGTGTGGCTCCATGACCTCAGTTATGGAGTCCGAGTGGGCCTTCACCTTTGGTTCTGTGATAAGGCATAACAGTGACTCACCCCACTCGGAGGTGACCAGGCCCAGGGTTTATACAGGTGCACCTTAGTTAAGACGAATCAAAGCTCCCATGAGGGACGCGGCCAGGTGACTATCTGAGTGGATCTGTGAAAACAGGTCACCCCCTCCCTTGTCTGTCTCTCACCACTGATCATCATGGGGTTGGGACAAAATAAACCCACTGTCCTCAACTGCATGTTGAAAAAATTTAAAAAGGGTTTCAATGGGGATTCTGGTATTAAAATGAATCCAAAAACACTGAGGAAATTCTGTGATTTAGAACGGCCAGCATCTGGGGTTGACTGGTCATCGGAAGGCTCTTTTGATGAAGGACTGGTCAGGGTGGTCTTTAATGTAGTAACTGGAGACCCCGAACACCCAGATCAGTTTCCCTACATAGTCAGCTGGTTAGAAATTGCTCAAACCTTGCTGCCTTGGGTCCAGTTCTGCGTGTGTAAGATGGGACAGAGTAAGGTTTTAGTAGCAGGAGAAAAGAAGCAGGCAGGACAGGAGGAGGCAGAAAAGAAACAGGCAGGAGAAAAGAAACAGGTCTCTCAGATGGAAGCTCAGACCCCTATTCTACAGGAATCCCCTGAGGAAGTCCCACCAGTTTTGCCACCTCCATATGTGCCACAGGTGGCACCTAGTGCTCCAGGGGGTCTGGAAGGTCCAGAGAGTCTAGAAACACCCGCCCCCCATCACTCCCCAACTGGACTCTCCAGAGCCAGTTGGGCGGCGTTTGCGTTCAGCCGACCAAGGGCCAAAACCACAACTAGCACCTCAGATGCCTCTCAGGGAGATTCGGGGTACCCAAGTACTTTGCAAAGATGGGACATAACAGGAGGAAGGGCCAGTCTATTATTTTCAGCCCTTTACCACAAGTGACATCCTAAATTGGAAACATCACACCCAGCTTATTCTGAAAAACCTCAGGCCATGATAGACCTTCTAGAAATGATCTTCCAGACCCAGAAGCCCATCTGGGTGGGCTGAAAGCAGCTCCTTTGCATGTTCTGAGGAGCACATGAGAATAGTAACAGAGGCTCGGAAGTGGCTCCAGACCAGGCCCCGTGAGGGATATTAGATACAGACAGATGGGCCAGGGAGGCCTTCCCAGATGAACTTGATTGGACCCCAAACTCAGAAGATGGCTAGAAATATAACAGCTGGCTAGAAAGATATTGGCTGGCTTTCCTCCAGGGGCTCAGGGCCAGAGACAAGAAGCCCACCAATATGGCTAAAATCTTTGAGGTCTTCCAGAAGCTTGATGAAAGTCCAGTGGCTTTCTATGAGAGACTATGTGAGGCATACCGGATCTATACCCCTTTAGCCCTGAGGCCCTGGAAATTCAAACTATGGTAAATGCAGCTTTTGTAGGCCAAGCCCAGCCTGATATAAGGAGAAAATTACAGAAGCTGGAAGGATTTGCAGGAAAAAATGTTCCAAGCTGTTATAGATAGTAAACAAGGTTTTCATCAAACAAGACAGGGTGGCAAGAAAGGAGGAAGAAAAAAGAATACAAAGAAGGGCCAAGATACTAGCAGTGAATTTTAGAGGTTCGGGCTCCCAGACAGATCAGAAAGGGAAGCAAGAATACAGATCAGGGGGAAAGGAAGAGCAAGCCTGAGACGAGACCAGTGTGCCTATTGTAAGGAAACAGGATACCGGAAAATTGAATGTCCCAAACCGCAAAGTAAGAAAACATGGTCTCCTTTCCCACCTAGTTGCTATCAACCAGAACCAACTGAAGAAGATCTCATTGGGCTAGCAATGGCTGATTACAACTAAGACAGACTGGGCTCTTTTCAGCTGGGCCTCCACGAGCCCATGGTCAGAATGAAAATTGGGTTCCAGACTGTGGACTTTACGGTTGATGCAGGAGCTGAGCACTCAGTAGTCACACAGAAAGTAGTGCCTCTCTCAGGAAAGGAGGTCACAATTATTGGAGCTACTGGGGACCAGACACATAGACCATTCTGCCGCCCTGATTGATGCCATCTTGGCGACCAACAAGTAATTAATGAATTCCTGTACTTCCCAGAGTGTCCTGTACCTCTGATGGATAGAGACCTTTTTAGCCAAAATGCGGGCAGAAATCACTTTTGCTCCAGATGGCTCAGCACAGCTTTGCCTAGGTGAGGAGACCTCCCCAATGATCCTGTCCTTAGCAGTGCCGAGGGAGGAAGAATGGAGACTTTATACTCCCCAGTCAAAGGCTTCACCATTAGAACCTGAATTAGAGGAAGAATTCCCGCTAGTCTGGGCAGAAGGGAATCCTCCAGGCCTGGCTAACGACCATGCTCCAGTGCTAATCGACTTAAAGCCTAGGGCACAGCCTGTTAAAATCCACCAACATCTGTTTCCAAGAGAGGCACACCTAGGAATCCAGATCCACTTAGACCAGCTGTTTCAGTGGGGACTTCATAAATTATGCCAGTCTCTATGGAACACTCCTCTCTTGCCTGTCAAAAAGCCTGGGACTAATGATCACCGCCCCATGCAGGACCTGCGGGCTGTTAATGAGGCTGTTATAACCCTGCATTTTGTGCTACTTAACCCCTACACACTTCTGGGACTCATTCCATCAAAGGCAGAATGGTGAACATGTCTAGATCTGAAAGATGCCTTTTTCTGCCTTCAACTGGCACCCTCCAGTCAGTCTTCATTCGACTTTGAGTGGAAAAACCCAACTATGGGGGCCAAGGAGCATTTCACCTGGACCAGACTGCCACAAGGATTCAAGAATTACCCTACTCTCTTTAGTGGAGCACTAGCATCTGATCTGTCTAAGTCCCCAGGACTGGACTTGGGGTGCATTCTACTTCACTATGTATACGACCTCCTAGTGGCAAGCTCCATGTGAGCTCAGTGCTGGGAAGGAACGCAAACCCTTCTGAGACTCTTTTTTTTAATTAAATATATTTTATTTATTTTTTACAGAGAGGAAGGGAGAGGGATAGAGAGTTAGAAACATCGAAAAGAGAGAAACATCGACCAGCTGCCTCCTACACACTCCCCACTGGGGATGTGCCCGCAACCAAGGTACATGCCCCTCACCGGAATCGAACCTGGGACCCTTCAGTCCTCAGGCCGATGCTCCATCCACTGAGCCAAACTGGTTAGGGCCCTTCTGAGACTCTTAACTGAAATAGGTTACAGGGTGTCCAAGAAAAAGGCACAAATCTGTCAGAAAGAAGTCAAGTATCTAGGCTTCCTAATCACCCAAGGGAAACGAAGGCTAGGGACTGAAAGAAAGCAGGCAGTATGTGCCATCCCAGTCCCTAGCACCCGTCAGCAGATTCAGGAATTCTTGGGAGCAGGAGGGTTCTGTTGAATTTGGATCCCAAGGCTTTCAAACATAGCCAAGCCTCTCTATGAAGCTTTGAAAGGGGAAGAGAAAGCACCCATTAACTGGAGTTCTGAGCAGGAAAATGCCTTTATCACTATTAAAGCAAAGCTCACTGTGGCCCCAGCACTAGGGCTACTAGATGTGACAAAGAACTTTAACCTCTTTGTTCACGAGAACAGCGGGGTAGCCCTAGGAGTTCTAACCCAGGAGTTTGGACCCTGGCAAAGACCAGTAGTCTATCACTCCAAGCAGTTTGACCCAGTTGCTTCAGGGTGGCCCCGTGTCTCAGGGCCCTTGCATCCACAGCATTATTAGTCAAAGAAGCAGATAAGCTTACCTTGGGACAAAGCTGAAATATCAAAGTACCTCATTCTGTTGTCACCTAATGGAAGCTAGGGGGGCAGCACTGCCTGACTCATGCTCAGATGACCCAGTATCAGGGGCTCCTATGTGAAAATCCATGGGTACAAATAGAAGCAGTGAGAACTCTTAATCCTGCCACCTTTTTACTCGTTGCTGAGGGAGCTCCGGAGCATGATTGCCTAGAAGTCCTAGAGGAGGTTTACTGCAGCAGACCAGATCTAACAGAGAGCCCCCTATGGAAAATGGATTTAGTATTGTTCACAGATGGCAGTAGCTTCCTAGATGAAGGAAAAAGATGAGCTGGATATGGTATCAAACTTTGAGACAATTGAGACACAGGCCCTGCCTGAAGGATGGTCAGTGCAAAGGGCAGAACTTTGAGCCCTAGCCAGAGCCCTAGAACTCAGTAAGGATAAGCATGCCAACATTTACACTGATTTGCACTATGTCTCTGCTACCCTTGCATATCCATGGGGCTATAGACAAGGATAGGGGGCTCCTGATGACTACAGGAAATGGAATAAAAAAATCAGAATGAGATCTTAAAGTTACTAGAAGCAGTCTGGGCGCCCAAGGAAGTAGCTGGCATCCATTGCAAAGGTCACCAGAAAGGGAAAGACGCAGTGTCAGAAGGAAATCAACGTACTAATGCTGCAGCCAAGGTGGCTGCTAAAGAACAAGTAGCACCGTCACAGATCATGTTGGCCCCCAAATTATCTGAACCTCCAAAATCCACTCCTCAGGAAGAGGAATGGGTCCAGCAAGAAGGGGGCAAGAGAATGAAGGAAGGTTGGTGGATGCGCCCAGATCATAGGGTCTATGTCCCAGAACAGTTATCCCATAAGGTAATACTGCAGCAGCATGAACTCACTCATTTAGGGAAGATTTCCCTAGAAGCTTTGTTAGGCAGATACTACCTAATTGCCCATCTTCCCTCCTTGTGTGCATCAGTCTCTCAACGTTGCATCCTCTGTACACAGAACAATGCCAAACAGGGTCCTGTAGGACCAATAGGAGTTCAGTGCTGTGGGCAAGCTTCCTTCTAAGACTTAGAAATAGACATTATGAAAATAGGGCCTAGCAGAGGAAATAAATACCTGCTAGTCTTTATTTGCACCTTTTCAGTATGGGTGGAGGCATATCCCACTCGTACAGAAAAGGCAAGAGAAGTCACTAAGGCATTACTGAAGGACATAATTTCGTGATGTGGAATGCCTCTGACCATAGGATATGATAATGGCCCAGCCTTTGTAGCAGAATAGTACATCAGGTAGCTAAGGCTTTGGGAATTAAATGGAACCTACATACATCTTACAGGCCTCAGAGTTCAGGGAAAATAGAGCTCATGAACCGGACTCTCAATCAGGCTATGCTTAAGCTATTGCAAAAGACATCCTTACACTGGACAGATATCTTGACTCTTGTACTCCTGCGGGTAGGCTGGGCCCCGAGGGCCAGGGTAGGTTTCTCTCCCTTTGAAATTCTATATGGCAGACCCCCTCCCTTAATTCAGCCATAGGGAAGTATTGACTAGAAGCCATACTGCTTCTAGTAGCTACTGCTACACTGGAATAAGTCTCTGTATATGGAAGACAGTTCTACTGGACAGGTAAGCTCCACAACCATTGTCAGGGACTCTCAATCAGTGCATACATCTGTTGTGCCCGTAGGGGGGACCAAAGTTTTTTGACTGAGCCTGAGCCAGGGAAGCCATCAGACTAGAAACAATCAAGCAATGACAGGAAGCATCCAAGGTATTGATACCCAGACTAAGAACTCGGCCACAGAGGCAATATGAATTGGACACCTGATTCTATCAGCTCCTCGATTCAACCCACAACCTCCTCAATATTACCAACCCTAATATGGCTAGGGATTGCTGGTTATATCTTCCCCCAGGACCATTCCTATTAATGGCTACCCCGGTAAACATAACTAAACCAGGGAACTTAGCGAACAAAATAATAGGACCTGTCATGGCCAATGTGCACCTAACTAATGTTTCTCCTATTTGTTTCAGCAGTACCCAGGGCCAAGATCCAATAGGTAGCCTCCCAGATGATCTATGCAACTCCACTCTCAAGGCTGAAAACACCACCAACCCCTCGTGCCCCACTGTAGGAACATTCTACGTGTGGGACCACTGTTTACCCCTGCCTGCCTGCAAATTGAATGGGAGTGTGCACTCCTGCTATATAAGCCCAAATATGTCTATTATACCCAACAAGCAATCCCTTGAAACCCCCTTAAAGCAGTAACTAGATATAAAAAGGCTCTGCAAGTGATTCTTCTTCTAATAGCACTCGAAATTGCAGTTGGCATAGGAGCTGGGGTAGGGGGAATAGCTCACTCTGTCTCCTCTTATCAAGTTTTAACCTAAGAATTTTCAGAAGACATAGAGAAAGTAGGTGAGACCCTAATTGCCTTGCAGGATCAAGTTGATTCCTCAGCCACAGTAGTACTACAGAATAGAAGAGGATTAGACTTACTAACGACAGAGAAAGGTGAAATCTGCCTCTTCTTAGGATAAGAGTGCTGCTTTTATGCCAACCATTCAGGCATTGTCAGAGATAAGGCTAAGGATCTAATCGAACGAGCAACAAAAAGAAGACAGGATCTATCTGAGTCCTGGGATTCTTGGGTGTTGGGGGGGGGGGGGGGTCGGG
>NW_005371748.1:255920-258673 GCF_000412655.1 Myotis brandtii
TAATTCTTTCTATAACATCTGGTTCCCTCTAAGGGAACTTTCCTCAAGAAGAACAATGTAACCCAGATGGGAAAATATAACCTATTGGCCATTTTACTGCAGTCTGGGCTAGCAAGATTTGTTGCCTGTTTGCTCACATGTTACAGAGGCCATAAATCATAAAAAAAAAACAACAACCCCTGGAGAGGGTTACATTGTTCCGCTTGAGGAAAGTTCCCTTAGAGGGAACCAGATGTTATAGAAAAAATTAACCATTAGCCTTCTCATTCCCTCCCTTGTCCCACAAGTTTTTCTTAGCCTTGTGGTACAATGATTACGACTATGACTACTGATGTTATGATGAACAGGGACGACGACCACTCATAGCTGCTTCCTGCTGATAAGAGATGACCAAGGGGTTAGCATCCCATTTCTTCCAGTGCTGGCACAAGATCAGGCCCTTAGGTATGGTACCACGACCCCTATCCTCACACACGGGGCTTTTTTCAAAGCCTCCGGAAGGTCTTGGAGTCCCATCCATATTTGGGGGACAAAGAAGCCAAAAAGATATAAAGGAACATCTTCCACCAGAATGCTTTTCCCAGAATTTGAGATATATCTCCTCTGAGTTTGCCAGCATAATAAAGCTGTGTAACTTTATTTCTCTAAGCATTGCTTTGTTTTTCTCCGGTCTTCTATGACACCACTAGGATCTGAAATAGGTCCTTCCCAGCCATTAGAGCCCTTTCCCTGGGGGCTGCCTGATCCAGTGCCAAGCTACACTGTTGCTGGAGACACTGTCCCCAGAGATGGCGCAGGTGAGGGACAGGGTTTGCGAGGGCTGCACCACTGTGGAGCCCGACTCCTGCAGCTGCACCTGGGACAAAAGGAAGCAACAAGATTAATAAGTACACATCTCTGTGAAAACCTCTGATCTGCCAGGTCCCCAGACACTGACCCCAGGGGAGCCCCAGGATGGGAAGAAATAGGAGGAGGGAGACAGCCATGTCCCTGGGTCAGCCAGACTCAGCAGGCTCTGCAGCCCCAGTGGAGTTTGTATTTACACAGGAATCCACACCTGGCATTTGCCTGAGCATCACTCACTGATATAAGGCTCTGGGTGTGCACAGCCCGCTGAGGCACAGACCCCAATTATGCAGCCAGATTTCCCCAGAGTCTGGTCCTTGGGCAAGTGGAACCCAAGGCAGGGACCACAGACAAGGGTGCTCAGAGGTGGGCCCTTGGGTGTGGGCGATGTGGATCTTACACCAATTTCAGAGCCTGTTTACCCACATCACTTGATTGGATTTCTTTCATTCATTCATTTATTCCACCAACACTGAGGGCCTATGGCACACCAGGGTCCCTCTAGGTAACAAGGACAAATCAGTGAAGAAGACAGAAGCCTCGTCCCATGTTCTGGGGTCACAGGCCAGGTGCTTGTGTATCAGACACACACCATGTGCCCCCAGAGCTGGTCAGCTGGGGAACCTGGAAGCAGAGGGCATAGGTGAGAGTCTTCAGTTCAGGGGACCCACAGGGGAAGGACATAGGCCTAGGCTTGCATTTTGCCTCCTGATGAGGTGCCTCACCCTGAGCACAGGGAGATGGGGACTAGGGGGCATCTCTGCAGGGAGCAGGCAGGGGCAGGAGCAGCTGAGACACCAAATGGCCCAGGTGGGTGGATAGAAGCTCTTCCTTCTAAAGTGACCCCAGTGGTTAGTCAACAAAGAGCAATGGCTCCTGCCCTGGCTGTGAGGCTCAGTGGATAGAGTGTTGCCCTGGAGAATGAAAGATCCCGGGTTTGATTCTGATCAGGGTCACACACCTTGGTTGCATGTTCCCCAGCCCTGGTTGGGGTGTGCAGGAGGAAACAGATCAATGTCTCTCTCCCACATTGATGTTTCTGTCTGTCTCTCCCTCTGCCTTGCACTCTCTCTAAAAATCAATGGGAAAATACACTCAGTGAGGATTAACAACAACAAAAAGTATTTTTAAAAGTAAATAAAAGAACGATGGCTCCTGACAGGAGTCACAGAAGTGAGGTTCTGCTTAGGGACAGTTTTGCAGTGTAGGAAATAGGCCTCTGAGATCCATCCCCAGCAAAGTCAACTTTTTTTTTATATGTCTCCTTTTTTTTCCCGCCCTTAACAATCCCCCGGCCTCCCCTACCCGCCAGTGTCTTATGTCCTTTGGTTATGCTTATATGCATGCATACAAGTCCTTCGGTTGATCTCTTACACCCCCACTCCTGCCCCCCAACCCTCCCCGGCCTTCCTGCTGTAGTTTGACAGTCTGTTTGAGGCAGTTCTGCCTCTGTATCTATTTTTGTTCATAAGTTTATAATGGTCTTTATTATCCATGAGTGAGTGAGATCATGTGGTATTTTTCCTTCATTGACTGTCTTATTTCACTTAGCATAATGCTCTCCAGTTCCGTCCATGCTGTTGCAAATGGTAAGAATTCCTTCTTTTATACAGCAGCATATTATTCCATCATGTAGATGTACCACAGTTTTCTAATCCATTCATCTACTGATGGGCACTTAGGCTGTTTCCAGATCTTAGCTATGGTGAATTGTGCTGCTATGGACATATGGGTGCATATATCCTTTCTGATTGGTGTTTCTGGTTTCTTGGGATATATTCCTAGAAGTGAGATCACAGGGTAAAATGGGAGTTCCATTTTTAACTTTTTGAGGAAACTCCATACTGTCTTCCATAGTGGCTGCACCAGTCTGCATTCCCACCAGCAGTGAAGGAGGGTTCCTTTTT
>NW_005371748.1:259040-261057 GCF_000412655.1 Myotis brandtii
CCGATGCTCAGGCTGCTCCAACCTTTTATTTGATCTGGGGTAGCCCTAGGGTAAGGAGGTTTCAATGACACACAGATACTATCATGATTAAAGGTAGAGAGGTTGCTTCAGCTATTTACATGAATAAAGGTAGGGAGGTTGCTTCAGCTACCATTATCTAGATTAACTGGGTGTTGCACAGCCCTGACCTTTGCTAGGGCTTCAAGGTTACTAACTTTTGGGGGTCTCTGTCTATACTCAGCTAGTGAAGACAATAAATGGACCTCGGCATCTCCCCCTTATTTTTTCTTTAAAAAATCAAGTATCTGTAGACTAGAAATATAAGAACAAGTCCCAATTTCAATGTCCAACAGTTCTGAGTCCAAGTTTCAATGTTTGACAGTTCATGTGTACATGCCAGCAATGAAATGCTTGTTCTGGATGGTGGACAAACGGTGGTAATGCAGGTCCGGTCCTCTCTGATCTGATCCTGGGCACCCTGAAGTGACCCACAGCTGCTGAATGCTAGCATGGCAAGGCGTCTTCACCATCTCCAGCTCTGAATTGTCTCTCCTGTCTTTGTGGCTGGAGTAATTTGGTCAGTTTCTCTCTGGGATCCATTTTCGCAGGAATCCACATGGTCTTGGAGCTGTTCTGAAAGTATACGAACGTATTCTTGACCAGAGGTTAATAAAGGAAACCTTACTTGGGGTCTTTTCTTTAAAACGATCTTCCCCTGGCTTACCCTGGCATCATGTGTGTTTTTCTGGGTGTCTCACTATTAGCATTACAAACAAAAAATTTTATCTAAATGTAATTTACTTACAGGATCTATTTCCTTACATGGCATTTTTCCACTATATTTTTCCACTATTCCCCCTTTTTTTGATTTAATTAGGAGGCTTTTTGGAAAATTTATAATGCAGTCTAGATAACTTTAAATGTTAATTTTTTTGCAGAAAAATATGACTGCTTTAGGTTCATAGCATGTTAAGCAATTTTACCACGAAATGAAAATTTTGGTTAATATTTCTTGAATAATTACTTATTTCAAATTAGCCAAATTTAATTAATTTGAAAACTTCACAACTATTTTACTGTCAGATTTAATATTCTAACAATAATCTTAATTTACACTGTAAATATTAATGGAAAGGATCATTTTACATCCTTGAGGAGGCCTGAGCATTCCTGTTGTTAGGCTAGATTTCTGTTAGCCAAGCCTCCGTTTATCTGAATACTGATTTCAGCTGGACCAAGTCTCTTTTGTTATTTGGTTCCCGGTCTGGGCTGGGTATGGGAAGCGAGAAGCAGCCATGGGGGCAGGAGACCTTCCTCAGAATGTGCGATTGTTCAAGCCCCTGCACTATTGGGGGGGTGAGGATCTGTGCACCACCTCTGTTGAACCCCAAGTTCTCTTTTACTGGCCCCTCGACTGTGCCTGTCTTAGGTTGTTCCTCCGTGAGGAATCTTACCCGTCATTGCCTAACCAGCCATCCTCCAGGGCCAAGCAGGGTGATGAGAAGTTCAGTTCTGTCTCCTTGTTAACCTAGGCCCCTGTGGCCTCCATGCCCAGCAACTGCCTTTGGATCCCCTCGCCTGCTGGCGGGGCCCCGGCATGGATCATGGGGAACCCAGGTTTCTTCTCCAGAGAGGGCCCAGCTTATGCCATTGGGCACGAGACAGAGACATGGTACCAGCCACCATGATCTCAGCTTGAACGGAGAACTCAGGTAACAGCTGTAAGAGGGAATCCTCTTGGCAAAAAGGTCAAGAGAGGTCAATACAGAATGCTTAAGTGCCTTCCCAGGGGGCCTTCCACACTGTGGAAGGTAATAAATCCTTTCATGTCCTTAAAACATTCAAATAATAAATTTGTAAGTTTGTTTGGGATAAATGCACAATATATTGTTGTAAAGCATCAAAAATTATTAATGAATTTTGTAAAATAATACCATGTAAGAATGTTCTTTGCTCTAGGTTATGACAACTTAATTTTAAACTGGCTGTCTCAAGGTTTGGAATGAGGAACCTAGTT
>NW_005371748.1:263480-278406 GCF_000412655.1 Myotis brandtii
TAGGCCTGTAGAGCTATAAACTTCCCTCTCAGTACTGCTTTCATTGTGTCCCATAGATTCTGGATTGTTGTGTTTCCCTTGCCATTAGTTTCCAGGATGCTTTTAATTTCTTCTTTGATCTCATTGGTAACCCAATCAATATTTAATAGCATGCTATTCAGCTTCCAAGTGTTTGAGTATTTTGGATTGTTTTTATTGTAGTTTATTTCTAATATTATGCCATCGTGGTCTGAGAAGATGCTTGGTATGATTTCAATGTTCTTGAATTTGAGGAGACTTTGTTCATGACCCAATATGTGGTCTAATTTTGAATATGTCCCATGAGCCCTTGAGAAGAATGTATATTCCGTGGCTTTGGGGTGAAGTGTTCTGAAGATGTCTATTAAGTCCATCTGATCTAGTGAGTCATTTAGGATTGCTGTTTCTTTGCCAATTTTTTGTCCACAGGATTTATCCAGTGATGTCAGTGGTGTATTAAAGTCTCCTACTATGATTGTATTGTTGTTGATCTCTCCCGTGATATCTTCCAGGAGTTTTTTATGTATTTGGGTGCTCCTGCATTGGGTGCATATATGTTTATCAGGGTTATATCTTCTTTTTGTATTGATCCCTTTAGTATTATGAAGTGGTCTTCCTTATCTCTTGTTATGGCCTTCACTTTGAGGTCTATTTTGTCTGATATAAGTATTGCTACCCCAAGGGAAAAAAATCTTAAAATAAAGTTGATTAAATAATACAGGCCAGTGACTGGACACCTAAGTTGCTGCCCAGTGAGTTATGAGTGTTTTATGACACATAATAAAAGACGTAAGCATTTGGCTTGCTGGTTAAAAGGAGACAACTGGCCCTGGGAGCTGTAAAAGTGGGCTGGGATGAAGCTGGTAAAGTTTCCCATTTGCAAATGTGCTGAAAGGGTTCAGGACTACAAGAGCAACTGCCAGTACCTATTGCTGCTGGGATAGGAGGTGCTGATGTCCCCTTCCAGTGCCTTGAACTCTCTCAGAGAAGCTAAAAGATTTAACCCCTTAGAATAAGGGGTGGGCCAAGACACCCAGTTAGGAAGTGGGGGGGGGGCAGATGCCCTGTTCTTACTTATAGAGAAGCCTGTGGGAAAGGTCAAGTTCCCTGCCAAGGAAGAGGACAGGTGGGAAGGCAAGGGCCTGGTACCCAAGCTGTCACCTGAGCACTTTTCTATGTGCAAACTTGTCTTTCCCTGAAGCCCTGGCTGTGTTTGGCTCTCCACTAGGAACCGAGCAGTGGTGAGAGACAGGGATGGCAAGACCCTGTAACTGATAAACAGGGTTAGCAGGAGAGGGTAAAGGAAAGGCACTTTCCTTAGACCAGAGAACCTTCAGGTCTTTCAGAAGCTCCTAGAGAGGAGTGTGACTGAGGGACTAGAAGAGACCCCATTGGGTTAGGCGGACCGGAGGCTGCGTATTGAACTTATAGACTTCAGTTTGCTAGGCAGAGCACCAAGCCTAGTTGTATAGGGGTTAAGCTGCCTGTGTACAGCAAAGCAACTTTGTCCCATGCCAGAATGCATTTTAGGGAAATTGGACAGACTGTGTTTGTGGCTAGAAAGAAGAACCGGCCACCACGCACAGCCCTGACAGTGGCCTGCAGAAAACTGTATAGTAGACTTAGATAATGCATGCGTCTTCATGGACATGACTCCAGAGAGATAAGGACAATTTTGCTTTGTGTAGGAAGGTAAAAAAAAATAGACATTAGTCAACTCCCTGAGATGTTTATATAGTCCTACCCTGTGTCATCTTTGGTAGCAGAAAATTTGGCTGCCTGAAGTAGCCACAGTGGCCATATTGTACCTCATTATGTTAATATGTTAATTACCTTTAATCCTCTTACAGATTTAAATGCAGTTGCCAAAAGGGCTGGTGCCCAAAAAGGCAAGGAAAAATACCCATCAGGTTTTGATTTCTATTAAAAGACAGTTGGCAGCCTGCATACTGCCTTAGAGGCCTGTGTGACCATGGCCATGTCAGGGGTGGCACAAACCTCAATGTTAGGAAAGTGGAGGAGGCCTGTATGGAACAGAGGGGAAAGGTAAGTACCAGCCCTCTGTCACAAGAATTATAGACCCTGTGAGGTCCTATGACATGTGAGACCCTGTGAAGGGATAAAGCTCCCTTAATTTGTTCTAAGAGGGCTTGTCACCCCTTCCAGAGACCATCTGTAGTTTAAGGACAAGTCAAGTAGGGGGAACCCTACTACAGGGACAGCTGTGACTATCTATTTTAATATAAACGCATTGTAAATTTCTTCATGCCATTTGAAGACAGTTACTGTTTTGTTATAATACATTTAGAAAAATATTACTCTGAAGAGTCCATGAAAAGGACTGGCAAGGAAAATCAAAAGATCTTAAAGCAGGTCAGTATATTTTTCTCCTTATACAATTCCTCCAAAATTTGGCAATTCTTAATAAATAAATCATGGCAATGCATTTCTTTGCATAAATTCAATAAGACCAGTTTCCAATAGTGGTTTTATTGACCGAAAACTTTGACTGGAGTATTATGTTTTAAAGAGCCCTGCCTGAACTCTGAAGACTTGAAGCCAATAAGAGTGCCACAGACAAAGCCTGGTATCTTGCTTGGTAGCCCTGAAAATAGCTGATGCTGGAGCATCAGGCCCATACCCTACCATCACTGGTGGTTGGTTAGAGTAGAAGGGGGGCAATAAGGGCGCCTCTGCGTCTCTGCGGAACCCCACCCACTCTGGGCCCTAAGGAGTAGGAGGTCTACTGAAATGGGCCTTAAAGCCTAAGGCATGGCCCCGGATAGAGGAACTGCAGGTGAGGAATTCACCTAACTCAGCAGATACTGCTGGCAGGCCTGACAAAGAGCTGAAAAACATATAAATTGAAAAAACTTCCACCATATTGGGCCCCAGAATTTGAGAAGCAAGAGTTCGTCTGGGCATGCTAGCAGTAGCGAAAATGAACAGGACTCCAAACAAATTTGGCTTATTGATTAAGGCATCTTCTGATTTACAATATAACAATGGTTCTAGAGCAGTGGTTCTCAACCTTCCTAATGCCGCAACCCTTTAATACAGTTCCTCATGTTGTGGTGACCCCCAACCATAAAATTATTTTCATTGCTACTTCATAACTAATTTTGCTACTGTTATGCATTGTTATGTAAATATCTGATATGCAGGATGTATTTTCATTGTTACAAATTGAACATAATTAAAGCATAGTGATTAATCACAAAAACAATATGTAATTATATATGTATTTTGCAACAATGGTCATTGACCCCTGTGAAAGGGTCGTTCGACCCCCAAAGGGGTCGCGACCCACAGGTTGAGAACCGCTGTTCTAGAGCATCGAGGTCAACACTCCTTTAAAACAAGCGCTAACCACCCTCAGGAGAGCACTCTTGTTAAGTGTTCTAAGATCCAACCCCCACTGTGCTCCCTCCCACCTCCATTCAGCCTTCCTTCCCTCCTCCTCAATCCCAAAGGTGTCTGAGAAGCTGTGAGAGCAACTCTGACACTGGCATTCTCAGGGGGCATCTGAGATCTTGCTTCCTTGCAACTGTCCTAGGTTTGGCTCAGATAAACTCTTAAAAAATTCTCCACAGGTTTGTACGTGTGTATGTCAACTACGTCAACGTGGTTCACTTATGCTGTGGATTTTATGCCAATTCAACCACCAAGGGAAACCTGGAAACATGTCACAGGGGAGACAGGCACAGCTGGAGAGGCCAAGTTCCTCCTGAGGCTGCACCTCTGTGAAAAGCTGTGTTTCTGTGGATGGTTTCCCACAAGGACTCAGTTCTGCCCCTTATCTGCTGCTTTGCCAACCCCACATGGGCAACACCACTGCAGTTATGATAAGTCTCCAAATAGATCCATTTTTGTGTATTGAGTCATGATTTTGAAGTCGATTCCTTTGATTTTTTTCATAGATAAATATGCCATGCACAAGTAGGGACAGCGGGTATCTCCATTCACATTTGAATGTCTCTATGTATTTTTCTTGTTTTGTTTCAGTTGTTAAAACATCAAGTACAATGTTCAGTAGAAGTGGTAAGAGTGAACCTTTTTGACTTTGTCCCCATCTGAGGGGGAATCATTTCCCTTCCCACAATCAAGTATGATATTAGCTACAGGAATTCTATGATCAGATTGAGGAAGTGCCCTTGATCCCAAGTTCCCTAAGCATTTTTATCATGAATGAATGCTGTGCTTTGTCACACACTTTTCTGTATCAATTTTTATGACCATGTGAATTTTCTTCTTTACACAGTTGACCTGTTGGATTACATTGGTTGATTAAAAAATATTGAATCAGTTTTGAGTTGTTGGGATTATTACTACTTTGTCATGATGTAGTATGATTTTTTTTTAATATTGCTGGTAGGATTGGCTAATATTTTGTTGAGGATTTTAGTAAATATGTTAATAAGAAATTTCGGTCAGTAGTTTACTATTTCTTTGTACTGAGTACACAAAGAATGCCGGTCTCATAAGAATGCACTGGGGAATGTGTTCATATCTCCTCATTAATTTCTGATATTGGCCATTTGTCTCTTTGCCAGTCTTGTTAGCATTTGGTTAGTTTTATTGATTTTTTTTCAAAGATTCAGCTGTTGGCATCATTCATTTTTCTCTACAATTTTTCTGTTTTGATTTCATTAATCTCTGTTCATTTTTATTTTTCTTTCCTTTTGCTTGATTTTAGGTGAGTTTGATCTTCCTTTTCTAATTTCTTTTCTGTTTTTAAAATCTTTACTGTTGAGAGTATTACTAATATTCCCCCCTTTCCACCCATATCACTCATCCACCCGGATCCTGCCCAATCCCTGGCTTTCATCATTCTCCTATCTGTGTCCATAGTTAATGCATATGTGTATAAATTCTTTGGTTAACCTCTTTCCACCTTTCCCTCTGTCTTCCCTCTGAGATTCATCAGTCTGTCTTATGTTTCCATGCCTCCGGTTCTATTTTATTCATCAGTTTATTTTGTTCATTAGATATTATGTTTAATTACTTTGGTTTTTAGATTCAATTGTTGATAGATATGTATTTATTGCCATTATTTTTTATATTTTATTTTTAGTTTTTTAAAATATTTTTATTGATTTCAGAGAGGAAGGGAAAGGGAGAGAGAGATAGAAACATCAATGATGTCAGAAAATCACTGATCAGCCGCCTTCTGCATGCCCCCCACTGGGAACTGAACCCTGGCATGTGCCCCTGACTGGATTGAATCCTGAAACCCTTCAGTCAGCAGGCCAATGCTCTATCCACTGAGCAAAACTTAGATCTCTTTATAGTTAGCATCAAATTCTGAGAAACTATTTGCTAGGGTTTTCTTCATATTTATTCCTCCTCTTCCTCCTCCTCCTCCTCCTTCTTATTCTTATTCTTATTCTTATTCTTATTCTTATTCTTATTCTTATTCTTATTCTTATTCTTATTCTTTTTCATTTTCCTTTTCCTTCCCTTCCTCCTCCTCCCCCTCTTCTTCCTCCTTCTCCTCCTGGATGTGTAGAGTTGTAATCTGGTCTGGTCTGCAGCTGTCCACCAGGTGCACTGACTATAGGGCCTCCTGGTGGGTGCAAAGTAAGCCACTGCCTGGGGCCACCAAGCAGGAGCTACAAGGGGATCTGCAGATGGCTGCTACTTGTATTGGGCTTGGATGTGCCCAGGCAAGGACAAGTTGTGAAGCAAGGCAGGCTGGTGCTAGTGCCTGGTCTTGGGCCTCTTATTGATAGTTTTGGGGCATGCTGATGCCAGCTGCTGCTTGTTTGAGAGATTTTAGGAGAGTCTGAAACCTGAGCCAGGACAAGACATTCAAATGAAAAGGCTGCTGGAAACAGTTTGGGTGGGGCTGAATTTTGGATGGGCCATGTTCTCACAGGGAATTACCAGGGCAGAGCAAACTGTGTGAGCCACACTGTTGGAACCTCAGATATGGCTTTGAGGCTGTTATGCAATGGGGGAGGTCCCAGCACAGAAACAATGACTCCTATGAGTAGCTCTGTCTGGAAAAAAGCCACCTCAAGTTCCTGCACTAATGGCAGACAACCCAGTTCTTCCCCATATGTACCTGGATCTCCCAATTCCACCACCTACTGCTGAAACTCAGAGGAAGAAAGACCCTGTAAATTCCTGTGCCGGCCCTTTAAGAGGAATAGCCTGGGTCTCCAGTGGCCTCCATGTCACTCAAAGACAATTATTTCTGGTTTTTACAACCTGAAGTTCTGAGGACTTCTGTTCCCAGCTCTGGAAACCTGGGTGTGGTTCTGGTGTGGGGCTGGGACACTTTGATTCTCACAGAAGGCCTCCACAGCTGAGATATCTCTCCTGATTAAACACACACCACATCTGAGTGTCGGACTAACCTGTTGCCCATCTCTGCCCTTCCTACCAGTCTTGATGTGCTTTACCTCCCTAGTCTGGAATGATGGCTGTTCTCTATTTCAGTTGTACATTCCATGTGGTTGTGGGAGGCAGCGAGAATATGCATTTACCTCTGCCTCCAAATTGGTTCTCACCCTTTTCCAATTTTTTAAAGTGTAGGCTTATGTTATTGATTTAAAGATCTTTATTCTTATCTAATATGTAAGCATTTAATGCTATAAACTTCCCTCTAAGCACTGCTCTAGCTGCATCTCACAAAATTGGATATTTTGTAATTTCATTTTCTTCCAGTTTTGAAGTACATTTTCTGTTAGTTTAGAATTCTACATTCATGATGCTTCAATGTTTCTTCAGCTCTTTAGAGTCATCACTCCATTGTCTTCTGATTTTGGTAGTTTTTCATGAGACCTTTGATGTTTTTATTAATCTTGTCCCTTGACTCATGTGTGTTTTTTTCTTTTCTGCCCTTGGCATTTTATGAGTTTGACTTTATTGTGCCTTGATTTAATGTTGTTTATTTTTATTTTTTTTTTGGTGTATGTTGGTGTTCTTAGATTTCTTTATAGTATACATCAAATTCTGAGAAACTATTTGCCATAATTTCTCCAAAAATTTTACTTGGTGCCTCCTATCTCCTTTTTCTAGGATTCCAATTACATGTATATATATTTGACTGTTTTATTGTCTCATATTCCTGACACTTGACTATTTTTTGGAAAATTTGTTCTGTGTTCCATTTTGGGGAGTTTCCATTACACTTCTTTAAGTTCACTTATGTTTAATCGGCAGTGTTAGTCTACTCCATGTATTATTCATTTCAGATATTGTTATTTTCTTATCCTCTAGAAATTCAAAATACAGATCAGTTCTACCAACTCCTTTCTGTTAGAGTAAAGCCCTCACGTGTTTTATCCACCAGAAGCTCCTGACAGAAGGCTGTCCCTTTGCTAGCACAGTCGAGGTTATTGGTTGCTGGGTCACTGCCCAATGACTTTTGCAATGGCCTCCTTAAAATTGCAATGTCTCCAGGAGGGACCAAAGGAAATATTAAGGACTCCTTCTGACAGATCAATGGGGCAGAGGAAGTAAGTGACTTCCTCTAAGGGGTGGGGTAAGGCATAAGGGGGAGAGGCAGTGAGTCCTTGAGGAGGGTGTTTACTCCTGGAGAATAAAACCACTGACCAGATCATCAGAGAATATATCCCTCAGGTCCCAGCTCCTGAGCTGGTCCTCATGCTCTGTGGTCCTGAGCACCCCATGGTGTCCTGAGTGTCTCCCTGCAGCCCAGTCATGCTGCCTCCCTCAGGGAGGTTTGTGTCTGGGCTCACACTGACTTCCCCTCACTGTGTCTCTTGCACCATAATACATGGCTGTGTCCTCGGTGGTCACGGAGCTCAGCGGCAGGGAGAACTGGTTCTTGGACGTGTCTCTGGAGATGGAGGTTCGGCTCTTGAGGGAGGGGCTGTAGTTAGTGCTCCCATCACTACATATGCGCCCCATCCACTCCAGCCCCTTCCCCAGGGCCTGTCGGATCCAATGCCAGCAGTAACCACTGGTGATGGAGTAACCAGAGACAGCACAGGTGAGGGAGAGGGTCTGTGAGGGCTTCACCAGTCCTGGGCCTGACTCCTGCAGCTGCACCTCGGACAGGACACCTGGGACAGAGAGAACACAGTGAGTCCTGGGCTCAGATGCAGGATCCCCATTCACATCTAAGCCCTTGAGTCACTCACATCTGGGAGCTGACAGCAGGAAGAGGAAGAGCCACATGGGATTCATGCTCTTGCAGGTGATGTGCTCCTCCCCCAGAAAGTATTCTCAAGGGTGAGGAGGCCCTGAATTTAAGTGGACGCCAACTGTGTGTGTATCTGGTAGCCATGTGGGCATTTGAATATAGGAGGTGTCTGCACTTACAAAGGGCAAGAGGTGAGGGGAGGTCCCTTTCTTTGGGGCTTCTCCTGGAAGGAGGTTCTGACTGTGCCCTCAGAGAACCAGGCCTTCCTTGGGGTCCTGGTCACTGTGCCCAGGGACCTCTTCTTCCGCAGCAGGAGATGTGCTGCAGGATGTGGTCAGGAAGTGGGATGTGGGAGCAATCAGTGACTCCTTAGGGATAAAATCACTTTGCCTCTGCTCCCATGGTATAGACAGATGACATAGATATATATCTTCTGTTCTTTATCCTCACCCGAGAATATGTTCATTGATTTTTAGAGTGAAAAAAAGGGGAGAGTGAGTGAGAGAGATATATTGATGTGTAAGAGAAATATTGATCAGTTGCCTCCTGATGTGCAAGGACTGAGAATCAAACCAGCAACCATTTCTTTTATTTATTTATTTAAATATGTTTTTATTGAGAGGAAAGGAGAGAGAGGGAGCAAAAAACATCAATGATGAGAGAAAATCATTGATTGGCTGCCTCCTGCACGCACCCTACTGGGGATCAAGACTGAAATCTGGGCTTGTGTCCTGGCCAGGAATGGAATCATAGGTCAATACTCAACCATTGAGCCACACAAGCTAGGCTTCAGTCTGATTTGTTTCGTTTGCTTGTTTGTTTGTTTTTAATTCTCACCCGAAGATATGCTTCCATTGATTTTTAGAGAGAGTGAAAGAGAGAGGCAAAGACAGAGAGAAATATCAATATCAGAGAAACACATGGATTGGTTGCCTCCTGTACATGCCCTGACAAGGGCTCTGGCCAGGGAGGAGCATGCAACTGAGGTACGTGCCCTTGACCAGAATCAAACCCAGGACGCTTCTGGTTGCAGACCGATGCTGAATCCACTGAGCCAAAAAGCTAGGGCCAGTTTTGAAATATATTTCAGTTAGTTTAGAATTCTACCTTGAGAGCTTTTCAATTTTCCTTCAGCATTTTAAAGTCGTCATTTCTTTGTCCTCTGGTTGTGATAGTTTTTCATGAGTCATTTAATGTTTTTATTGATCCTTTTTAAAAATAAAAATTATTTTATTCATTTCAGAGAGGAATGGAGAGGGAGAGAGAGAGAGAGAGAGAGAGAGAGAGAGAGAGAGAGAAACATCAATAATGAGAGAGAATAATTCATCAGCTGCCTCCTGCATGCCCCCTACTGGGGATGGAGCCCACAACCCAGTTAGGTGCCCACACTGGGAATTGAACAGTGACCTCCGGGTTCATAGGTCAATGCTTAACCACTGAGCCTGGCGGGCTGTTCCTGCACTTTTAGGATTCACAGAGCTCCCTGTGTACCTGGGCTCTGGTCAGCGGGATGTTGGCAACATTATAGGTGACCAGGCACCAGTCCTTCACTGCCTGACCTCTTTCTCCAGTGTCCACGGGCTTGTCCACCATGATGATCAGCAGCTCACGGGCCCCCAGAAGGTTCCCTCAGCACAGGTGTGAGCTGTTGGAGGTGCTCTGAGGTCAGTGTTCAGCTGTGTTTCCACCTGACACTGTCGGGTCCCCCCACAGCCTGACATCACACGTGGCACTGCACGTGGGCTTGATGAAGAAAATAAGATTTTTTTGGTGGGTGGGTGACCAGCAGCCTGACTCTGTAACTAGTTAGTCAGTATCCCTAATGCACATTCCTGCTAGTCTATAGTCTAGTCTTTGCCCCTTCCTTATGTATCTAGTCTTGCAAGACCTGCTTACCTAAATACACACATTTTACAGAGGCCATAAACCATGAACAATACACAACCCTTGGAGGGGGTTATCAGCCCTGGTGCTAGGCCAGGCCTTTAGGTATAGTCTCACAGCCCCCATCCCAACACATGGTCTGGAAATCCCATCCATATTTGGGGGACAAAGAAACTAAAGGGTATAAAGAGAGGGCTTCCTCCATATCGGTTTACTCAGGATTTGGGGAACTGACCCCCTGAGTCCCTGTGAAACATCTGAAAATAAATGGGCTTATCCTGGACCTCCAAGTACTCCTGTGTATTTTTCGCTTGCCTGGTAAATTCTGTAATGGGCTCAGCTGGGTGGCCGAGGCTGGCTTCATGTTGCCTGAGTGGCTCTGGCCCTGGCATCTCAGGGAGGGCCTGGCACAGGAGATGGGCATGAGGGGATGGCATGGGGGTGCATTTAAGGCAAAACCTACCAGGACAGGAAGGAGAGGGCAGAGTGCAGCCACACGGGATGTTCTGTGCAGGCCTGATGAGGTGAGAATGTGGGCTGCAGAGGACAGAGGGTGCGGATGGGGTGGTGTCTGTGGAGCCTGGAGGCACAGCAGAGGTGGGTGGGGACCATGTCTCCTTCAGCAGGTTCTCAGGATCCAGGTAGATTCTCCAGGGGAAGCGGGACAAGTATTGGGATGTGTCCTTGGGGACTGGGTTCTAGAGACACATGGGGAACCAGGCCCAGCAGGGCTGTGACAGGCCCTGTCACTGGGCCTCCTTCCTGCCTCCATCCCAGGACACCCTGAGTCCTAGGTCCGCCTCCTAGGTTCACGGAGCCAGGAGCACACACAGGGGTTGGACCCTAAACCTCCATGTGCAGCCATGTCAGTGAGAAGCAAGCAGTTAACTGCTCCAAAGGGCTCCTCCCGGGGCAGAGAAAGGGGCTGATCACCTACAGGTGAGGTTTAGGGCCTGGACTGTGCTTTCCCAGCTCAGCACTGCATGGGAGTGGGGGCACTTCACTCTCAGTGGGGAGACGGGCATCCCTACAATGTTTTCCTTGTCAACCCAGAGAGCAACCATCAGGGACATGGTGATTGGAAGGGCACAGATGAAACGTTGACCAGATCTGAAACACAGCCACTTCAAACTTTTTTGCTGCAGAGAATCTACTTAAAGACACAAGGAAGGAAGCAGGAACTTCCCCAGGGACAACAGGAGGGAAGAAAGCATTGACCCCAATTGGAAGCCTGCACAACCCTCCAGGGACAGCTTCTGAGCTGGCACCTGGGTTTGCTGGTCCTGAGCGCCCCCTGGTGTCCTGAACTCCCCCTGCAGCCCAGCCCTGCTGCCTCCCTCAGGGAGGTTTGTGTCTGGGCTCACACTGACTTCCCCTCACAGTGTGTCTGCTGTACAGTAATACACGGCTTTGTCCTCAGCTCTCAGGCTGTTCATTTGCAGGAAAAGCGTGTTCTTGGCATTGTCTCTGGAGATGGTGAATCGGCTCTTCACAGAGGTGGCATAGTGTGTGCTACCACCTGTATTAGTAATGCCTGAGACCCACTCCAGCCCCTTCCCTGGAGCCTGGCGGACCCAGTTCATTTCATAGTCACTAAAGGTGAATCCAGAGGCTGCACAGGAGAGTCTCAGAGACCCCCCAGGCTGCACCAAGCCTCCCCCCAGACTCCACCAGCTGCACCTCACACTGGACACCTGCAAACACAGGGACACAAGGTGGACTGAGAATCACATGGAAGCACAAACAGGCACAGGCACAGGTCTCAGCGCTCCCCACTCCTGAGAATGACCTTGAAAAATGATCCGGAGGAAAACGCAGCTTGGCAACAAGTCCATGGTGGAGCCGCTGGGGTTCTGTCTAAGGCACTTGGGTTCTGAGTGTCTCCCCAACATGCCGGGCAGGAGGAGAGCCCCATTTGCATGGAGTCTGGATATAAGGGTGCAGCTGGGACCCTGGGCTGCATGCCTGACCTTGTCATCCTAGGGGTGACCCCAGATGGAAAGGACTCAATGATGCTGTCCACAAGGGGTCCCGTCCTGACCCACCCCCACCCCTCCTTTCCTGAGACCAGTCACCATGACCCCATGCCTTTGGGGGCAGCCTCCAGGATTGAGAGTCCTCCATCCTTGGGGTTTGATGAGGACCCAGGGGTGCTGCACCCAGAGGTGGGTGGTTGGGCTTCCTCTCACTCTCCTTCACCCGCTGTGGGCCATGTTGCCTTTCTTGGATTTGGGAATAAGCATTGGAATGATGCTTTTATTTTGAGACTGAAAGATTCTCCACGTTGTTTCCGCCAGTCAGATCTTCCACAAAACTCTAACATATACAAGTGATGAGGCAGGAGAGGCTGGGCTGGACGCTGTGGCCACAGACTCTGTCTCAAACCTGCTGTTCCTGTCACAGCTAACACCTGTCTGCCTGAAACCACACATTTTACTCAGCTTCCCGTCTGTTCCTGTGCAAAAGTCCTGTTTTCCAGCCTCTCAAAGTGGGTGAATTTCCATCACTTAAAAATGGATCCCTGGCGGGTGGTGGGGGTGAGCTGGAGGACATCAATGCTGGAAAAAATGGGGACAGAAGTGATACTTTCAATTTAAAAAAATAATAAAAATAAATTAATCAATTTAAAAAATGGAGTCCTGGCCCTGGCTAGTTTGGCTAGTGGATAGAGTGTTGGCCTGTGAACCAAAGAGTCTCAGGTTCAATTCTGGTCAAAGGCACGGACCTTAGTTGCAACCTCCTCCCTGGCCCTTGCCCTGGTGAGGGCACGTGTAAGAAGCAACCAGTTGATCTGTTTCTCTCACATCAATTGTTCTCTCTTCCCCTCCCTCCCTTCTACTCTCTCTCTGAAAAGCAATGGAAAAAATATCCTTGGATGAGGATAGAAAAAGATAAAAAAAAGAATATGTTTGTTCTTGGGAGCAAAATCCTGGGTAGAAAGTTGAGGCACCAAGTCCTCCTTGGGGGAAGGTGAGCACCTCCCTTCTCAGAGTAGAGTGGCCACCTGTGTCATCCTCCCACCGCCCCAGGCAGGTGAGGACAGACAGATACAGGTATCTGGGTCTGTGGCCAGCTTGTTCCTTCTGGGAAGGCTGCCACCACCACTTGGAAAGTGCAATCACGCTGGGGAGGCAGTATGGCATGGGCAGGTCAAACACCACAAAGCCTTACTTCTCTCTTCTTTTCATTTATTATTACTATTTTAAAATATATTTATATTTATTTCAGAGAGGAAAGCAGGGAAGACAGAGACAGAAACATCAATGATGAGAGAGACTCCTCCATCGGTTGCCTCTGGCACACCCCCGCTGGGGTTCCAGGCATGTGCTCTGACCAGGAATCCAACCATGACCTCTTGGTTCATAGGTCGATTCTCAACCAGGTGAGCAACACCTGCCGGGTTCTGGGGTTACCTGTTACCATTTCTTTCTTTCAATTAAGAAAAAGAGATTCCTTTACTAGGTTGGTTTTGTTAATTCTCACCTGAGGATATTTTCCCGCTTATTTTTAGAGATCCTGGAAAGTGGGAGGAGAGGGAGAGAGCTGATAGAGACACATTGAGCAGTTGCCTCTTGCTGGCAGGGATGGAGATTGCAACAGATGTACGTGACCATGATGGGAATTGAACCCAGGACCCTTCATTTTGCAGGCTGATGCTCTATCCACTGAGCCCTATGGGCTAAGGACCCTCCCACCATGTCTAGTTAACACTGTGGAGGCTCCCGCACCGCATGCACAAAGCTAGGGTCCTGCCAGGTGGACCAACAGACCTGGGGGTTGTCTGTGTTGCTGGGAGGAGGGGAAATAGGATAGAGAGGCCCCCAGAAGGGCAGCCCCAGGTGCCAGGGTACAGGGGTGCATGGGGAGTTGGGCTGGAACTTCTCTCCAGAGACTTAATGAGGAAGAACCACCCAGACCCCCTCTCCTGCAGGTTGACGCTGGACCTCGCTGTGGGGGACCCACCTGAAGCCAGTTGGTCAGGCCCCCATGAGGGCTGAGGGAAACACAAACCTACATTATGGAAAAGTCCATTTTCCCAAGTGCCAGGAAGAGAGAGGGACTTCCTCCCTCCGTTACCTTCAACATTCGTGTAAGTTTCAATGTCAGTTTAAAAGCTCACTGAGCGCCTCCCCCACTTTACACCCCAGCGTGTTTTCTGGGGACCTTGGAACCATCTCTGAAGTGTGACCACTAGGGGATACCCTCTCCCCACTTCTGTGGAAGGAAGGGGGCAGCCAGACCTCAGGGGGCTCCAGGCTCCCAGGGGCAAACCTACTTCCTGTCCTAAAGAGGTGGGAGGTCTCATGTTCCCTGGGATCAGGTCAATGAGCAAACACATGAGGCCCCTCCAGTCACCAGGGGATTTAGGGTGAACTCTGGGTGACAAGTGGTGCTGCCAAGTTCCTCCTGAGGCTGCACCTCTGTGAAAAGCTGTGTTTCTGTGAATGGTTTCCCACAAGAACTCAGTTCTCTCCCCTTATCTGCTGCTTTGCCAGCCCCACACTGGCAACACCACTGCAGTTATGATAACTCTTAACATTGGGCAAGTGATTCACTATGTTTCCTTTCTCAATATTGCTTAGATGTTTCCGTTCCTTTGTCCTTTGTCCATATCAATTTAAAAATCAGTTTGTCCATGTCTATAAAATCCGTGCTGAGATTTGGACTGATATTCTGTGAAATCTGCAAGTCAGTTTGTGGGGAAATATTCACTGTGATGCTTCTTCCAGTCTAAGTCTCCAGTTGTTTAGGGCTTCTTTGGCTTATTTTGTTAGAATTTGGTAAATTTTAGGTTTTGTTAGATTTATACATACATATTAGAATTTGGTAAATTTTAGGTTTGTTATATTTATACCTAAATATTTAATCTCTTGGGAGATTATTGCAGGATATATATATATATATATA
>NW_005371748.1:278641-289753 GCF_000412655.1 Myotis brandtii
ATGATTTCAGAGGGAAAGGGAGAGGGAGAGAGAGATAGAAACATCAATGATAAGAGAGACTCATTGATTGATTGGCTGCCACCTGCTTACCCCACACAGGAGATCAAGCCCGCAGCCCTGGCATATGCCCTGACTAGGTATCCACCCATGACCTCCTGGTTATTAGGTTGATTGTCAACCACTGAGCCTCACCGGCCAGACTATATTTTACTTTTGGGTTCCATTTACACATGGCTAGTGTATAGAAATAGAATCATTTTTGTGTATTGACCCATGATTTTGCTAAAATCATAAATTAATTCTAGGACATTTTGGAGTTGATTCTTTTGATTTTTTTCTTAGATAAATATGTCACATGCAAGTAAGGACACCTTGTGTCTTTTGTTCACATTTTAATGTCTCCAATGTATTTTTCTTGTCTTATTTCACTTGTTAAAACATCAAGTACAATGTTGAATATAGGTGGTAAGAGTGGACCATTTTTACTTTGGCCCCATCTGAGGGGGAATCATTTAACTTCCCACAATGAAATATGATAGTAGCTACAGGAGTCCCATGATCAGTTTGAGGAAGTGCCCTTTTATCCCAAATTCACTAAGCGTTTTTATTATGAATGAATGCTGTGCTTTGTCACACACATTTTTGTATCAATTTATACGACCATGTGAATTTTCTTCTTACACAGTTGACCTGCTGGAATCAACTGATTAATTTTAAAATATTGAATCAGCTTACCCTAGCTGGTTGGGCTCAGTGGATAGAGTGTTGGACTGCAGACTGAAGGGTCCCAGGTTTGATTGCGTTCAACGTCATATGCCCGGGTTGGGGGCTGTATCCCCAGTAGGGCACATGCAGGAAGCAGATGATCAATGATTCTCTCTCATCTTTGAGGTTTCTATCTCTCTCTCCCTCTTTCTTCCTCTCTGTGATCAGTAAAAACATTTTTAAAAATATTGAATCAGCTTTGAATTGTTGTGATAATTCCTGCTTTGTCCTGATGCAGTATCATTTTCTTATATTGCTGGTAAGATTTGCTAATATTTTGTTAAAGAATTTAGTACATATGTTAACAGATTTCAGTGTGCTGTTTACTATTTATTTGTACTGACTGCACAAATAATGCCAGTCTCATAAGAATGCATTGGGGAATGTGTATTAATTAATTAACTTCTGATTTTGGTCATTTGTCTCTTTGCCAGTCTTGTTAGCATTTGATTAGTTTTATTTACCTTTTCAAAGATTCAGATGTTGGTATCATTCATTTTCTCTATCATTTTTCTGTTTTGATTTCATTAATTTTGGTTCATTTTTATTTTTAATTCTTTCTGCTTGATATTGATTTTCCTTACCTAATTTTTAAAAATCTTTACTATTGAGAGTATTACTGATGTCTCACTTTTCCCCCCCATATTACCCCTCCACCACATTCCTATTTCACCCTGAGGACTTCACCACCCTCCTCTCTGGGTCCATAGGTAATGCATATGTGCATATATGTTCTTTGTTTAATCACTTTCCACCCTTCCCTTCCCCTTTCCCTCTGAGATATGTCAATCTGTTCCATCTTTTCATGCCTCAGGTTCTATTTTATTCATCAGTTTATTTTGTTCATTAGATACCTTGTTTGTTTTTTGGTTCTTAGATTCAGTTATTGATAGATATGTATTCATTGCCATTATTTTATTATTTTTTATATTTTTATTAATCTCTGAGAGGAAGGGAGAGGGAGAGAGAAATAGAAACATCAATGATGACAGAGAATCACTGGTCAGCCACCTTCTGCATGCCCCCCCACTGGGGACTAAACCCACAACCCTGGCATGTGCCCCCAACTGGAATCAAATGTGAAACCTTTCAGTCAGCAGGCCAACGCTCTATCCACTGAGAAAAGCCGGATAGGGCCTTGTTCATTATCCCTTCTTCCTCCTCCTCCTCCTCCTCCCCTTCTTCTTCTTCTTCTTCTTCTTCTTCTTCTTCTTCTTCTTCCCCTTCCTCTTCTTTCTTTTCCTCCTCCTCCTCCTCCTATTCCTCCTTCTCCTCCTCCTGGATGTGTGGAGTTGTAATCTTGTGTGGTCTGAAGGTGTCCACCAGTTGAACTAGCTCTAGGACCTCCTGGAAGGTGCAAAGTCAGTCACTGCCTAGGGCCACCAACCAGGAGCTACAGGGGGATCTGCAGGTGGCTGCTACTTGTATTGGGCTTGGAAGTGCCCAGGTGAGGACAAGTTGTGAAGCAAGGCAGGCTGGTGCTAGTGCCAGGTCTTGGGCCTCTTATTGATAGGTTTGGGGCATGCTGATGCCAGTTGCTGCTTGTTTGAGATATTTTAGGAGACTCTGAAGCTTGAGACAGGACAAGCCATTCATATGGAAAAGCTGCTGCAAACTGCTTGGGTGGGGCTGCAATTTGGATAGGGTGAGTTCTCAGAGAATCACCGGGGCAGAGCAAACTGTGTGAGCCATACTGATGGAACCTCAGATATGGATTTGAGGCAGCTATGTGATGGGGGAGGTCCCAGTACAGAAACAATGACTCCCTAGGATCAGCCCTGTCTGGGAGAAATCACCCCAAGTTGCTGCCCTAAATGCCAGACAACCCAGTTCTTCCCTGTATGTCCCTGGATCCCCCAATTTCACCACCTACAGATGGAGCTCAGAGGAAGTTGGACCCTGTAGGTTCCTGTGCTGGCCCTTTAAAAGGAGCAGCCTGGGTCTCAAGCTGCTTCCATGTCACTCAGTGATAATTGTTTCTGGTTTTTACAACCTGAAGTTCTGAGGACTTCTGTTTCCAGTTCTGGAACCCTTGTGTTGGGGTCTTGTGTGGGGCTGGGACCCTTTGCTTCTCACAGGAGACCCCCACAGCTGAGATATCCCCCCTGATTAAGCACACACCACCTGTGAGTGTCTGACTAGCTCGTTCTCCACCTCCGCCCTTCCTACCAGTCTCCATGTGCTTTCTTCTTTACCTCCCTAGTCCGGAATGATGGTTGTTCTCTATTTTAGTTGTACACTTCATGTGATTGTGGGAGGCAGCGAGAACATGCAATTACCCAGAAAGTATTCTCAAGGGTGAGGAGGCCCTGATTTTAAGTGGAAGCCAACTGTGTGTCTGTGGTCGCCATGTGGTCCTTAGCATATGAGAAGTGTCTGCACAAAGGGTAAGAGGTGAGGAGAAGTCCTGGCCTCTGGGGCTTCTCTTGGAAGGAGGTGCTGATTGTGCCCTCAGAGAACCAGGCCCTCCTTGGGGTCCTGGTCACTGTGCCCAGGGACCTCTTCTTCCACAGCAGGAGATGTGCTGCAGGAGGTGGTCAGGAAGTAGGATGTGAGAACAATCAGTGAATCCTTAGGGATCAAGTCAATGTGCCTCTTCATGGAGGGATATTGATAGATAGATATAGATATAGATATATAGATATAGATATACTGGTAGATATAGATAGTTATATAGATATAGATCTTCCTTTTTTAAATGATCCTTTGAGGATATTTTATTGACTTTTAGAGGGAAAGGAAAGGTGACAGAGAGAAACATTGATGTGAGAGAAAAATATTGATCAGTTAGTTGCCTCGCATATATGATTCTACAAGGAATCCAACTTGAAATATTTTTATGTATTTATTTATTTTTAAAGTATTTTTCTTATTGATTTTAGAGAGGAAGGGAGAGGGAGATAGAGATAGAAACATCAATGATGACAGAGAATCATTGATTGGCTGCCTTCTGAATGCCCCTCACTGGGGATGTTTCCTGCATCCTGGGCATGTACCCTGTCTGGGAATGGAACAGTGACCTCCTGTTTTATAGGTCGATGTTCAACACCTGAGCCTCACTGGCCAGGCACTTCCTGAACTTTTAGGATTCACAGAGCTCCCTGTGTACCTGGGCTTTGGTCAGTGGGACTGTGGCAACATTAAAGGTGACCAGGCACCAGCCCTCCCCTGTCTGTCCTCTGACCCCAGTGGCCATGGGATTATCCCCCATGATGCTCTGCAGCTCACTGGTCCCCAGGAGGTTCCCTCAGCACAGGTGTGAGCTATTGGAGGTGCTCTGAGGTCAGTGGCCAGCTGTGTCTCCACCTGTCAGAGATGGGGCCTGCATGGCCTGACATCACACATGGGCACTGCATGTGGGCTCAGCAGGGTGGCTGAGGCTGGCTTTATGCCCCCTGAGTATCCCTAGCCCTGGCATCTCAGGGATGGACTGGCACAGGAGATGGGCATGAGGGGATGGCATGGGGGTGCATTTAAGGCAAAACCTACCAGGCGGGAAGGAGAGGGCAGAGCGTAGCCACATGGGACGTCCTGTGCAGACTCGCTGGGGTGAGAATGTGGGCGGCAGAGGACAGAGGGTGAGGATGGGGTGGTGTCTGTGGAGCCTGGAGGCACAGCAGAGGTGGGTGGGGACCAAGTCTCCTTCAGCAGGTTCTCAGGATCCAGGTGGATTCTCTAAGGGAAGTTGGACAGGTGTTGGGATGTGTCCCCTGGGACCAGGTTCTAAGACACATGGGGAACAGGGCCCAGCTGGGCTGTGACAGGCCCCATCACTAGGCCTCCTTTCTGCCTCCCTCCAAGACACCCTGGGAGCTGTGTCTCCCTCCCGACCTCACCCAGGGGCAGCCCTTGCAGGCTCAGACCCTAAACCTCGAGGTGCAGCAATGTCAGTGAGAGGCAAATGGTTAACTGCCCACACGGACTCCTCCCAGGGCAGAGAGAGGGGCTGATCACCCTCAGGTGAGGTTTTGGGCCTGGACTCCTTGTACCCTGCTCAGCACTGCGTGGAAGGTGGGGATACTCGCTCTCAGTGATGGGGACAGAAATCCCTACAATATTTTCCTTGTCAACCCAGAGAGCGACCATCAGGGACATGGTGACAGAAAGGGCACAGATGAAAAGTGGACCGGATCAGAAAACACAAGTTACCGTCTACTTTTTTTGCCTGCAGAGAATCTAATTAAAGTCCCAAAGAAGGAAGCAGGAACTTCCCCAGGGACAACAGGAGGGAAGAAAGCATTGAACACAATAGGAAGCCTGCACAACCCCTCCAGGGACAGCTTCTGAGCTGGGACCTGAGTTTGCTGGTCCTGAGCACCCCCTGTAGCCCAGTCCTGCTGCCTCCCTCAGTGAGGTTTGTGTCTGGGCTCACACTGACTTCCCCTCACTGTGTGTCTGTCTCTCTCGCACAGTAATACAGGGCCGTGTCCTCAGCTCTCAGGCTGTTCATTTGTAGATACAGCATGTTCTTGGCGTTGTCTCTGGAGATGGTGAATCGGCCCATCACAGAGGCGGCATAGTATGTGGTACTACTATCACCATTAATGTCTGAGACCCACTCCACCTTCTTCCCTGGCGCCTGGCGGGCCCAGCTTATCCAGTAGCCACTGAAGGTGAATCCAGAGGTTGCACAAGAGAGTCTCAGAGACCCCCCAGGCGGCACCAAGCCTCCCCCAGACTCCACCAGCTGCACCTCACACTGGACACCTGCAAACACAGGGACACAAGGTGGACTGAGAATCACATGGAAGCACAAACAGGCACAGGCACAGGTCTCAGCACTCCCCTCTCCTTAGAATAACCTTGAAAAATGATCAGGAGGAAAACGCAGCTTGGCACCAAGTCCATGGTGGAGCCGCTGGTATCCTGTCTCAGGCACTTGGGTTCTGGGTGTCACCCCAACATGCAGGGCAGGGCCCTCTTTTATGAGCAGGAGGAGAGCCCCATTTGCATGGGGTCTGGATATAAGGGTGCAGCTGGGACCCTGAGCTGCATGCCTGACTTGTCATTCTACGGGGTGACCCCAGATAGGACAGGACTCAAGGATGCTGGCCACAAGGGGTCCCATCCTGACCCACCCTCCCTTCCTCCTTTCCGGATACCCAGTCACTCTGACCCCATTTCTTTGAGGGCTGCCTTCCAAGTTTGAGAGTCCTCCATTCTTGGGGTTTTGATGAGGTCCTAAGGGTGCTGCCCCCAGAGGCACATGGATGGGGCTTCCTTTTGCTCTCCTTCACCCGCCATTGGCCATGATGTTTTTCTGGGGTTTGGGAATAAGAATTCGCATTGGAGTGATGCTTTTATTTTGAGACGAAAAGATTCTCCTGGATATTTTCCTCAATCAATCTTCCACAAAACTCGAACGTGTACAAGTGATGAGGCAGGAGAGGCTGGGGTGTACGCTGTGGCCACAGCCTCCGTCTCAAAACTGCTGTCCCTGTCACAAGCATGCAGCTGCCTTATGAAACCACAGATTTCACTGGACTTCCCTGCTGCTCTTGTGCAAAAGGCCTGTTTCCCAGCCTCTCAAATGGGGAGAGTTTACATCTATTAAAAATGGAGCCCTGGCTGGTGTCGTTCAGTGGTTGGAACTCCGGCCAACACACCTAAGGGTGGGAACTCTTTAGATCTCATCCTGTTGAGGTGGCAGGTTTTTAATAATTGTGTGCACTTTCTTGTACACATGGGGAGAAACATGTATGAAGGTATGTTGTAAGTGAAGAAAGGATAATATGTTGATGTAAGAAATGTCCAAACATGGAGACAATGTTTCATAAGATTTTATTGCAGCCAAACTGATGATAACTGTTGGGAGCAAGACCTCAAATGCTCCGGAGAACAACCATTTGCAGCTGTGTTTGTGCATTTGAAGTTAAGGAGGGAAGGTGATGAAGACGACATGGAGGTGGGAGAAAGCAAGGCGGGGACTGGGTGACAAGACAGTTACCAGGAGGTGCTCTCCTGAGGGTGGTCATGCTGATGTCAAAGGTGCGTTAACCCAGATGCACAGAAACAATGGACGGGGTTGCTCAAGGCCTTTTAGTAAAGAAGTCATTGGCCTGGGGTGGGCTCACCCACCACAGCTGCCCCTGTAGGAATGTGTGATCAGAGTCTCCTGGGAGGTTCCTTTCAGTCCCTGAGTTTTGTCAAATTTACCACAGAGCCACCCTTTTTGTTCACAAATATAATCCCTAAAACGAGATACAGAAAAGGGCTTTCTGTGAGCTCTGTTGCTGAGCCTTGGAGCAAAACTAATTTAAGACGGAGCAGGAAATGTTATCTTTGCTTAACTCTCCACCTGCTCCAGGTCCTGGCCCTTTGCTGGTCCTGAGCGCCCCCTGGTGTTCCTGAGCACTCCCTGTAGCCCAGCCCTGCTGCCTCCCTCAGGGAGGTTTGTGTCTGGGCTCACACTGACTTCCCCTCACTGTGTTGTTTGTCTGTTGTACAGTAATACACGGCCGTGTCCTGGGCTCTCAGACTGTTCATTTGCAGATACAGCGTGTTCTTGGCATTGTCTCTGGAGGTGATGAATCGACCCTTCACAGACGTGGCGTAGTATGCAGTACCACCACCACCATTAATGTATGAGACCCACTCTAACGCCTTCCCTGGAGCCTGGCGGACCCAGTTCATTTCGTATTCATTGAAGGTGAATCCAGAGGCTGCACAGGAGAGTCTCAGAGACCCCCCAGGCTGCACCAAGTCTCCCCCAGACTCCACCAGCTGCACCTCACACTGGACACCTGCAAACACAGAAATGTCCTAGTTAGGAAACTCTCACACATCCACTGTTTCTCTCACTCATGCCCAATCACAATACTCAGTGTTTCTCCTCCATACATTACCTCTCAAAATAGCAACAAGGAAAACCCAGCTGAGCCCCAACCCCATGGTGAGTGGTCTGTGTTCAGTCCTAATCAGGAAATGGGAACAACTGGGGATCCCGGGACTGGTCTCCTGTCCCAGAGCTGCAGGGTCAGGGCTGGGCTGGTTTGTATAAGCACTAGGGGCCCTATTTGCATGTCCTCCTGCTATATAGGGATCTATGGGGTTGGAGACCTACAGGGAAGCAGTGCCTTCGTGCAGGTGAGAGTGTTCTGGGGGAGGATTGTGGTTGTAATAAAATTTCAATAACTAAATACTAAATCCTAAGTAAGTATAGAGCTTGACCAAGTACCCAAATATTAACAGTGAAGCCAACATCTGGCCTATGCCCTCCCCTGTGGACCCCACTGCTGCAGGAGACCTATACAAAGACCCTGAAGAGAAAATTTTCATAAAAACAAAGAGAAGGTTTAAAATGACAGATGCCTTTGACAGTAACCAGTAATGACAATCAAGGGAAATCAAATCTCACAACCATGTTCAGGAGACAGGAAGTTCCCTCTGACACTATTTTCCCTACAGAGTGATCAGAGGATAAACTAAGACCAGAGTGTGAGCCCAGAGCCTGTGGACCAAGTGTTGGGGGGAGAGAGGAGCATCTGTGTGGGTCCCTGGGAACCAGAAGCATGAGCTATAGAGACACAGACAGAGCTCCTGGTCCTCTCTCTTCAGGGGAGTTTGGTGCTTGACATGTAGCAGCTGCACTGCACTCATTTCTGTTTAATCTTCTAGAGTCACTTGTGAGACCTGTTTCTATAATTGGTGATATATGTGACACTCAGTCAGAACTAGGATTTGGTAGTGAAGGTGCAGGTAAAGAGTAGGGGTAATTAAGTTTAGGTCATGAAAATTTTGTGATTGGAAACGTGATGTCTGCATGTGGCCCTTGGGACCAATGTGACCATGTTCTCACATGATGGAGTCAACTGGAACCTGCACCTGACTCAGTGCCTCACTGGGGGGAAAGTTACCTGGGAACATGACGGGGGATTAACCAAGACCGAGGACACAGATGTCCAGGGTTCTTGCTTCATTAGGTTGTCATCTCCTTGTTGTTTAGCCACTTCAAGTTTTATTCCCTCACTTTCTCTGAAACAGCCACACTTATTTCCTAGAGTCATGAAGACACATTGTTGAGAATGTGCAGGGCCACAAGCCATTTGTGTGTTGGTTTTGTATATTATATCTTTCCTGAGTTCACTTTCTAGTTCTATTGGTTTTCTTGTGAAGTCTTCAGGGTTTTCTATTTATAAGATCATGTCAGATCCATGGAGTTGAAGAGAGATATTTGATGGGCTCCTTTCTGATTTAGGACTTTTTATTTCTTTTTCTTGCTAAATTATTCTGACAAGGACTTCCAGTTTTGTTCAATAGAAGTAGTCACTGGGGTGCCTTGGTCTTGGTCCTGATGTTAGAAAAATCACATTGATGCTGGGAATTTTGTGACTCTGTCTACAACTTCTGTGCAAAATCTTCTTTTATGCAAGCCCATGGCCTATTGCAGAGACCCAAACTAGTTACATCAGAAGTAGTCATGGCTTTAAATGGAGAAAAGACAAAAAATAAAAGTAGAATAATTTACATGTTGAAATTATGATGGAAGGAGATTGACCTGTTTTCTCAGTCTAGTGTTTTCAATGATGTCATGTTCAGAGGGAGGTTAGTGAAGAGAATTCCTATCATACTAGAGGCCCAGTGCACAAAATTCGTGCATGGGTTGGGGGTTCTCTCAGCCCGGCCTGTACCCTCTCACAATCCGGGACCACTGGCTCCTAACTGCTCGCCTGCCTGCCTGCCTGCCTCATTACCCCCAACCACTCTGCCTGCCTGCCTGATGTCCCTAACTGCTCACTTGCCTGCCTGATCACTCCTAACCACTCTGCCTGCCTGCCTGATTCCCCTAACTGCTCACCTGCCTGCCTAATTGTCCCTAACCACCTCTGCCTCAGCCCCCGCCACCATGGCTTCACATGGAAGGATGTCTGGACGTCCAGAAGGTTGTTCAGCTGTCTGGTCTAATTAGCATATTATGCTTTTATTATTATAGATAATTTCTAAGAATAAAGGAAACATCAACCCTGAGAGGAACCCCTCACTCCCAACCTCCATCTGCCCTTCCCATGGAGGGTCACTGTGGTCAGAGGGTGCTGGCCCCCCCCCAAACATATAACGCACTTAATGTATAATGTGTACATTCTACAATCAGACATATGATTTGGAAATACATTCTTTATGTTGATGTTTGTCTTTTCATTTGCACAATGGAATCTTTGATGGGACTCATGTTTTTAAATTTAACCAAGGCTAATTTAACAATATTTTCTTTATTGGGACCTGTTTGGGGTGATTTTACAAAGAATTCCCCAGAAAATTCTGAGCCTCCACTGTCCATGTGGATTGGCTACAGCATCCACAGGGACTGGAGCAGGTTCTGGTACCAGAGGGGAGCGCTGCTGGGAAACTGCCCATAAATCTGCATGTGACTGTGGAACTGGGTGAGGGGAGGAAGCTGGACTTTTGTGTCACATGACAGAAATGTGCCTGATGCTCAGGCAGAGAGTTACTGGACATGTGGGTTTAAAGCATCTTTCTGTGAAGACCCAGAAGGAAGTGCAGGACATGATAGAGACAGATTGTATCATTATAGGAAATACCTGAATAATGATGAACAAAAGCTTGTGAGAAATAGAAACATTAAAGATCATGAAGGCAGGGACGTAGAGAAATAAGGAATGTGTTACTGCAAACCATTGGGAAGGGGATCCCTGTTTCCTACATGCACATTCTCACAGTGTCTCTGTTCTAGAAGGTGACACCTTCCCAGGTCCAGGGGATTCTCAATTGGACACCTTTGGGGTCGTTACTGATTTACTCTCAACATTAATCACCCAAACTGCATTTTTATTGAGTCTAAATTTATGAAATCACTCAATACTGACAGGGAAGATTGGACACCCCTCACTGGAGGAGCCGTGGTGATGGTATGTCTGTATGAGGAGTCTTCATTTCATTGGACGAGGTCCCCTGTCTCAGTCCTTCATCGTCCTCCTCTTCTTTCTCCTTCTCCTTATTTGCTTACTTATTCTATCTAATAATAGACAAACATGGTAATTGACCATACCTTCGCTACACTTCCCATAGGCTAATCAGGGCAATATGCAAATTAACTGCCAACAAAGATAGCGGTTAACTGCCAACAAATATGATGGTTAATTTGCATACATAGGCACAATGCTGGGAGGCGGAAGAAGAAGGATGGAAGAAGCTGCCTGCCGCTGATGGTGATCGGAAACCCAGGCGGCAGGCAAGAGCCTGGTGGCAGGGCAAAGGTGGCCCTGGGTGCCGCCTTTGCCCTGACCCCTGGCCAGTGATCGGAGAAGCCTGGTGGGGCAGGGAAGAGGCGGCTGCCAGGAGCTGCCTCTTCCCTGCCCCCCCCCCCCCCCCCCCACCCCACGCCGCCCC
>NW_005371748.1:290196-295984 GCF_000412655.1 Myotis brandtii
GTGTACACGCCTATGTTTGCATGCACACACATATTCACATAACTGACTGCCCTCCCTGGAAGCACAGAAGAAGAAGCCCCCAGAAGAAGAAGCCGCCCACCTTTGGTCCTGGCGCCAGCGCCTGGGGCTGGCTGCAGCCCAGGAGATGGATAAGGTACTGGCCAGAGGTCCCAGGCTGCAGCCACCCGGAGAACTGTCAGCCCTGTGGTCCAAGGCACCAGCACCTGTGGCCAGGGAAATAGGTTTCCTCTTCTCCTACTGCAGTCATTACTGCAATATTCCCCTTCTGAATTTCTCTCCTGTGCTGCAACCCAACTCCACTTTTCATCGGAAGGATACAGAACAGAGAGGGTAGTGTTAACAGCTTACATTTTTAAGCCGGTAAGATTGGTACTTAAGCATATAAATGGAAAACTAGAGTCCTTAAGGTAACAAAGGACAGGGACAGCACATGACCTATTATATCTAGCAATCCATATGGGGACTGAAAACTTTGCAATGATGACAATTAGTGAAGATATGAATCAACTAAAATAGTTGACAGGGACAATTCTTCTATCTTTGAAAATATCTACATCAAATCTGTTTAAATATATTTTCATCTGCATAATATAACACATTCTGACAAGACCACCACCACCACCAATGTGGTCAATGTTGTGCCAATAAATGTTTAATAACTGAGGGACACCCCCCCCCCCGAGTGCACAAATTTTTGTGCACCGGGCTACTAGTAATCAATAATTCTTCTACTCATTTTATGTAGATACTAGAGGTCCAGTGTCCCTCAGCCTGGCCTGCACTTTCTCCAATCTGGGACCCCTCGGAGGATCTCCAACTGCTGGTTTAGGCCTGATTCTGCAGCCAGCAGTCAGACATTCCTCTCACCATATGGGACAGCTGGCTCCTAACCGCTCACCAGCCTGCCTGCCTTATTGCCCCAAACCTCCTCTGCCTACCTACCTGATCACCCCTAACCACTTGCCTGCCTACCTGATCACCCCTAACCACTGGTCTGTCTACTTGATCACCTCTAACCACTCTGCCTGCCTGCCTGCCTGCCTGATTGGCTCAGCTGCTTGCTGGTGGGCAGGGACACCCCAGTGAGAGGCTGTGGTGGTTCTGGACTAATGGTCATTATGGTCATGACGTTATATTGTCTCTGGACTTTTATTATATAGGATCATTGTTCTTCACACATAATGCCCCCCTATCTCGTTTTTGCTCATATTTATGGTTATTAAGTGGGATTGGTAGTCACACTTTATATTCCTTTATGTTTGACTGCTGACAATTGATGGCTGCAACCTACCACTTCTTCATAAGCCCCACAGGGGACTCTAATAGGAAAGGTTTGTTCTCCTCTTCATTTGTCACCAAGAGGTTGGAACCACACAAAGAAGCAGAATGCTTCCCACTGACCCCCCACCGCACAGAAAATAAAAGCCTCCTTTTATGCCTCTGTCCAAGCACCTTTGATTTCCTGGAGGGCCCTTCCTGTGCCTCCCAGAGATTTCAACTATGAGCACAATGATCACTCCATCTCCTTTGGTGTGTGTGTTTCTCGTCAACCTGGTCATCTGTACAAGCTGCTATGGGTCCCCTGCTTCTGCCTGATGTCACCTACTCTTGGTGCTATGAGCATGACTATTAGTCAGTGACTCACTACCATGGTCCTTCTTCTCTAGCTTTGGGGTCACATGACTCTGGTGCCCACTGTCTAGCGCAAATGTGTCCTGCTGTTGCCTGACTGGGGCCCTGAGCTGTGTGGGGCTGAGTTGCACTGTTGAGTCAGCAGAACCTCTGGTTGAACTTAGGAGCAGAATTTTTAATCATTAATTGGTAATTGACACAGAGTGTTTGAAAAATAAATCTCTGCAGTTTGTCCACGTGAGAAAGTTGTCTCTGTTTACAACAGACTTTCTAACTCAGAAACGTCAGAGGTAAGTGCAGAGTCAGGAATCCAGATGTTTTCTGAGGGAAACTGTGACATGAAGGGGAAACCACACAGGAAAACAGACCAAACCTCCAACTGCACCTGCTGCTGGTATGGGCATTGTTTTCAGGGACCCTGAGGCCCCCTGGTGGTCACAACCTCTGCTGCATGGAAGTTTGTGTCTGGGCTCACACTGACTTCCCCTCACTGTGTCTGTTCCACAGTAATACATGGCTGTGTCCTCGGCTCTCATGCTGTTCATTTGCAGATACAGCGTGTTCTTGGCGTTGTCTCTGGAGATGGTGAATCGGCCCTTCACAGAGTTGGCATAGTTTGTGGTACTTCCATCAGGATTCATTCGACATAACCATTCCAGACCCTTCCCTGGAGCCTGGCGGACCCAACCCATCCAGTAGCTACTGAAGGTGAATCCAGAGGCTGCACAGGAGAGTCTCAGAGACCCCCCAGGCTGCACCAAGCCTCCCCCAAACTCCACCAGCTGCACCTCACACTCGACACCTGCAAACACAAAGACATCCTGGTCACAAAATGCTGATCTGTATACTGTTTATCTCACCCCTGCCCACTCACATACTCAGTGTCTCTAGTTCTCCATAAATTACCTCTCAAAAAAGCCATAAGGAAAATCCAGCTGAGCTTGAACCCCATGGTGAGTGGTCTGTGTTCAGTCCCGATCAGGGGATGGGAACACCTGGGGATCCTGAGGCTGGGCTCTTGTCCCAGAGCTGCAGGGTTAGAGCTGGGCTGGTTTTTATGGGCAGAGGAGGACCTATTTGCATGTCCTCCTGATATATAGGGAGATCTGGGGTTGGATTATGACATAAAGTACATGGTCCCAGAGTGTGTCATGTTCAAGGGGGTTTTCTGTGAAGAATTACTCCTTACACTTGGGCCTGTGCTCTCCCCAGTGGACACAAATGCTCCAGGAGATCTGTACAAAGACCCAGGAGAGAAAATTGTCATAAAAAGAAAAAGAAGAGGTTTAAACTGAGAGATGCCTTTGACAGTCACCAGTAATAACAACTAAGAGAAAGCAACCCTCACAACCAGAGAAAGAAGTAAAAGTCAGGAGACGGGAAGTTTCATCTGACACTATTTCCCCTACAAAGTGATCAGAGGATAAACTAAGCCCAGAGTGTGAGCCTAGAGCCAGTGGACCAAGTGTTGGGGGAGAGAGGAGAGTCTATGTGGGTCCCTGGGAACCAGAAGCATGAACTATAGAGACACAGACAGAGCTCCCGGGTCCTATTCCTTCAGGGGAGTTTGGTGCTGGACTTGTAGCAGCTGCACTGCCTCCTTTGTTGTGTTTATTCTCCAGACTCTGTTGGAAAACCAGTTTCATACATTAGGATACAGAACACTTTTTAAAAAATATGCATGCATTTGTTAAAGCTTTGAAGACATTTAACAATTTATTAAAGTCAGAAATACAAATTCTTAATATTCATTCTAGAAACACAAGAATTCAATTTCAAAGGCTTTAGAAAGAATTCCTGATGAAGATGTTACTATTACATTCTTTGTTAGACTGGTACTTGGAGCACGTTGATTATCATTTCACCATTTCACCCCCAACCCAGTGCCTGGCTAAATTGGTCAGCAGTAGCACATGAGATTGTGGATAGATGAGAGTCTCATATTCGTATTTATCTAAGTGAAGTATATAGCACCAGGTTTCCCATTTAATGAAATGCAGTTCCTTTTACAATTCTTTGGAGCAATAAGCCTTTATATTCTCATTTTCCCCAGTCAGAGAAGAGCCACTCAAGTGTCTTTGTCCTACTTGTCAGGAGTTAAAGCACTGGATGAATTATCACCACAGGACTCCTGATAAGGTGCAGGTAAAAATTCTCAGAAGGTGCTTTACTCTGTTCTCTCACATCTCAGATTCACTTGGCTGGTCACAGGTAGGCAGGTAAAATGGGTTAAACATTTGACAAGTCAATTTCTACACAAATAGGCTATGAATGTTAGTGTAAGGCATGACTGAAGAAACAGAACCAGCACTTTGCTCCAACGTGACCATGTAGCTCTGAAGAAGTGGCAAAAACCATCCCAGCCACCTTGCGCCTCCAGCCAGGTGCGGTGCTGCCCCATGAGACAAGCGCACAGCAAGGTCACCAGGCTCTGGCAGTCCAGGTCAACCCTGGCATCCCACTTCTTCAATGCCCACTTGTGGCTTGCTGGCGGTCTCTCCAGCAGGAACCCCACGAAAGTCAGGAGTGCCACCACCCAGCCCCAGTTGGGGCCCGGGGGTGTCAAAATATGTTCTGCATCATGTTGGCCACCATCTCCACACAGTTACCCCAACATTGGCGGTAGCGGGTCCAAGAGAGCTGGTAATGCTCCTGTGAAAGGGAGGCGACGGAGTGCATCACAGCAGCCTCAAGCGAGGATGGTGGGTGTGGGGAGCTGCTGGGCCTCCTGGTGTAGTACTCCAGGGAGTCCATTAGCAGCTGGCGGGTGAGCAACTTCAACTGGTCCTCCATGGCCTGGTGTCAGCCAGGGTCCTGGCCCCGCCAGTTTTGTAGGCCTGTCTGCGCCTCCGCTCTGGGACAGGGTGTCCCAGGATATAGAACACTTTTAAGCATAACCAGTTCTATTTAGGTGGAGTTGTCGTTAATGATTTAGGAGTAATTAACTTTACATCATGGAAATGTGATTGGAAACCTGATTGTAAGGACAGAAAGAAAGGCCTTTCTTTTCCTTTGCTGTGGCCACCACAATGTATGAGAAGCACCTGATAATGAAACCCCAAATTGTTAGCTTCTCTGATTCAAATAGCCCCTCTGTTCAAACTGAGGGAGAAGATAGCTACTCTCAAGGCTGCATTGTTGCATTTCCCTCCTCCCTGCTGTTTTCAGAACTCAGGGATAATTCACACCAATGAGTTGTTTCTTTCTGATTTAGACATTTTACATTTCCTTTACTTTCTAATTATTCTGACAAGGACTTCTAGTTTTGATGAATAGAATTATTCACAAGGGAGCCCTTGTCTTGGTCCTGATGTAAGAAGAAAAGTTGGAAATTTTCTCTGTGTAACATGATGTCACTTGTTGGCTTCTCAAATCTGGCCTTTAGTATACTGAGGTCCATCACTACTCTACCTAATCTCCCAATAATTTAAATTCTGAAGCTATTTTCAATTTTAAAGGTTTCATTCTATATATATTCATATGATGTACTAGAGGCCTGGAGCACGAATTCGTACACAGGTGGGGTTCCTCCGTCTGGCCAGCCATATGGGCCGATCAGGGCCATCTCGCCCAGTCCAGATGGGGGCTGATCAGGGCTGGTGGCCTGAGAGGGACCGCAGGAGGGTTGCAGGGTGTGTCTGGCCCCATCTTGCTCAGTCTCAATTGACCAGACCCCAGCAGCAAGCTAATCTACCGGTCAGAGCATCTGACCCCTGGTGGTCAGAGCACATCATAGTGTCCAGTTGGTCGACCAAGAGGTGACCACTTGGTCAGACATAGTGACCACTTGGTCAGACACTTAGCATATTAGGTTTTTATATATATAGACTAGAGGCCCAGTGCACAAAAATTTGTGCACTGGAGAGGTCCCTCAGCCAGCCTGTGCCCTCTTGCGGTCTGGGACCCCTCAGGGGATGTCCACCTGCTGGCTTAGGCCCACTCCCCGGGGGATCGGGCCTAAGCTGGTAGTCAGACATCCCTCTGGCAGCCTAGGAGCCCTCGGGGGATGTCCACTTGCCAGCGGGGAGCATGCCTAAGCTGCAGTTGTACATCCTTAGTGCTGCTGAGGAGGTGGGAGAGGCTCCCGCCACCACCACTGTGCTGGCAGCCATCAGCCTGGCTTGTGGCTGAGCAG
>NW_005371748.1:296279-301156 GCF_000412655.1 Myotis brandtii
GTGCCTGGCCAGCCTGGGTGAGGGGCTGATGGCTGTTTGCAGGCTGGTCAAGCCCCCCAGTGGGGACCCTCACCCCATGGGGGTGTGGCCAGCCTGGGTGAGGGGCTGAGGGCTCTTCTCAGGTTGGCCACACCCCCTTCAGAGTAAGGGTCCCTACTAGGGTGCGTGACCAGCCTGGGTGAAGGGCTGATGGCTGTTGTCAGGCTGGCCATGCCCCCCGGCCACCCAAGGTCCCAGCCTCTCCTTTTTTGCTTTTTTTTCTCTTTTTCTGGGATTTATTTATCTTCTATAATTAAAACTTTGTAGCCTTGAGCAGAGCCGAGGGCAGAGCAGGCGGGAAGCTTGGCTTCCTCCATCGCCAGGGGCAACCCAAGCCTCCTGCTCGCTCTAGCTCCGTGGCCGCAGCCATCTTAGTTGGGTTAATCTCCATACTCGCTACTGATTGGTGATGGGCGTGGCTTGAGTGTAGCAGAGGGACAGTTAATTTGCATGTTTCTCTTTTATTATATAGGATTGTAACTCACAGTGCAGAATGCTCAGTAGACTTTCCCTCCGGCCCCTGGCCCCTTGTCCTTCCCAAGCTCTGCTCACCTCTTCAGTTGACACAGGAAGTAAATTACAAAGTGTGCATGGAAAACCTTTGCAGGCTCCATGGGTGTGTCTTTACTTTGCTCCAGTTCAGATTACCCCAACATAAGGAGAGACATACTCATTATCAGGTAACATCATTGTGGTAAGACCCCTGCTCAGCTTACTGCAGCAGTTTTAAATAGGCCATGGGTCACCCTAGATGATTTTCTCAGTGGTTAGAACCATGGCTTGAAGACTGAAAGGTCCTGAGTTTGATTCCCTTCAAGGGCACATTCCTGGGTTTGCAGGCTCAATCCCCAGTAGGGGGTGTGCGGGAGGCAACAGATCAAGTCTCTCTCATCATTGATGTTTCTATCTCTCTCTCCCTCTGCCTTCCTCTCTGAAATCAATAAAAACATATTAACAAAAATAAAAATAAATAGGCCATGAATCAAATGTCGCTGCTTTCCATCTATCCTTTCCCCTCACACCCTCTTTTGTCTTTGCCCTGCCCCCCCCCCACATACACACACACTCTGCTGGGGTCTGTAAAATGGGGTCAGGATTTTTACTTCAACCAAGGGTGACGCTTCCTCACAGCCCTCCTTCTTCGCCCATCTCTGTCCCCAGTCCTGTGGGGTCTCTTTCTGCCTCCCCTCCATCTAACTTGGTGGGCCCTGCTCTGGCCCCTCCTCCTGTGACCTTCTGTCTGCAGCCTCCCCCTTTCTCCTCTGGAGACAGAGCTCCCCAAAGGCTGTGTGGGGCAGGATGGTGCTGTGCTGGGCAGGCTAGGTGGTGTGAGCTAGGCAGGGTGGGCGGCGCCTTGCAGGGCCAAGACGTGGTGCTGAGCTGTGCAGGGGGAGCTCAGAAGGGCCTCGAAGGATAGCTGGGGTGATGGGTCATGGGGAGGAGGAGGTAGGGATGTGGAGAGAGGCACCAGGCTCCTAGGCTGCCCCCACCCAGCAGCTTTTCTAGGCCCTCACTGCCTCCTGCTTCCTTTCAAGTTTTGGACTCCATTTCTCTGACTCAGCCCCACCCCCCTCTCTGCTGCATTCCAGGGAGCCTGAGGCCACCCCTTAGCCTCTGCCTCTGGCAGGCTTGCCTGGCCTGTCTACCCACCCCTCCTTAATGGTGCTACCCACTCTCCTGGAGTAGTTAGTGAAACTTAACAAATAAAAAGAAGCAGCTCTGAAGATTATAAATTGAACACTGAGAATGCCACAGGCTGCAGAGGGCTGTGCAGTCCACGGCTCTCAGATAATGCATAGCAGCCTCCCATGCCACCTGGTCCCTCCTGGCTCCCATACCCGCCCGCCTACACCCAGGGCACAGGCCAAACCCTGGGAGCTTCCTGAAGGCTGTCACCTCACACCTCACTTTCCAGTCCAGCCCACCAGTGTCCGCAGCAAGCTAACCTACTGGTTGGAGCATCTGTCTCCTGATGGTCAGTGCACGTCGTAGTGACTGGTTGAACAATCAAACTCCCAGCCCAACTCCAGTCGAGGGGACAATTTGCATATTAGGCTTTTATTATACAGGATACTTTATCCCTCATTGTGTGGCTGAGATGTATCATACTTACTAGTTTAAATACATTGAACCATCCTTGCATACTAATGCTAGGACGGTATCCCAATAGATCTTGGTAAATGATCCTGTCAATGTGCTATTAAGTTTCCTAGTATATTGTTGAGGGTTTTTGCATGTATGTTCATCAGGGATATGGACCTGTTAATTTTTGTATGTTTACTTGGCTTTGATATGAGAGTAATGGTCAATTCAATATATCTGTTTGACAAAGTTGCCTCTTCCTTTAATTCTTGGAAGAGTTCAAGAAGAGTTGGTTTAAAATTTATTAACTCTTATTTGAAATTCTGGTAGAATTCCCCCTTGAGTCCATTTGGCCCTTGGCTTTTATTTGGTGGAAGGTTTTCAATATTATCTCAATTAAGTTTTTTTTTTTTAATTTGTAGCAATCTAGCAAAGTTGAGATCAAATTCCTAATTTGAGCCCCTACTAAGTAGACAGAAATACAACTGTTGATTTTCACAGGGTGTGGTCCGTGTTGAAATAATAGTTGCTTGCAGACCACATATTTATTTCATTTGGCATCCAAGAAAATGAAATATAACCACGATTTCTTATATAGGACTCATAAAGTATAGTGTATAATGACATGAGTGAATGCATGTCTTTGTATCACTGCTCATGTATGAATGCACATCTTTTCCAGAAATGAGTGTGCGACTTGGTGAATGTGTGACTGTGTATTGTGACTATACTGGGGTCCTATTCCTTTAGGGCAGTGGTTCTCAACCTGTGGGTCGCGACCCCTTTGGGGGTCAAACGACCCTTTCACAGGGGTCGCCTAAGACCATCAGAAAACACATATATAATTACATATTGTTTTTGTGATTAATCACTATGCTTTAATAATGTTCAATTTGTAACAATGAAAATACATCCTGCATAACAGTAGAAAAATTGCAATTATAAAGTAGCAACAAAATAATTTTATGATTGGGGGTCACTACAACATGAGGAACTGTATTAAATGGTTGTGGCATTAGGAAGGTTGAGAACCACTGCTTTAGGGGGTTTGGTGCTGGATGTGTAGCAGCTTCACTGCCACCTTTGCTGTGTTGATTCTTTAGCCTCTGTTGTAGATTCTGTTTCATACCTTGGGATATAGAAGAATCTCAGTTTTTACAAGGTGTGCTTAGGGGAAGATGTGGATGATGATTTAGGAATAATTCAGTTTAGGTAAGATAAATGTTGTTCTTGGAAAGCTGATGTCTGCAATTGACACTTGGGACCACTGTCACCGTGTCTCCTCATGATGGGTGTTAACTGGATCTTGTACCTGACTGTATGCCACATGGGGGAAAGCTACCTGGGAACATAAATGGGGATTAACCAAGACTGAGGACACACATGTCCAGGGTTCTTGTTTCATTAGGTTGTGATCTCCTTGTTGTTTATCCACTTCAAGTTCTCTTTCCTCACTTTCCTGTGAAACAGTCTTACATATTTCCTAGAGTCATGAAGACACTTTGCTGAGAGTGTTTAGGGTCACAAGTCATTTTTGTGTTGGTTTTGCACCTTATATCATTCCCGAGTTTACTTTCTAGTTTCATCAGTTTTCTAGTGCAGTTTTTAGGGTTTTCTATGTACAAGATCATTTCATCTGCATAGAGATAAAGGGCAACATATTAACTTGTTTTTATCTTATATATTTTTTATTGCCTAATATTTTGACAAGCACTTCTGGTTTTATAGAATAGAATTAGTCACAGTGGATACTCCTGTGTTCTCCCTGATATTAGAAGAATAACGTTCAATTTTCTCAGTTTAGTATTGTGTTTCTTGTTGACTTCTTTAATGTGGCCTTTGTAATGTTGCAATACATACCTTGTATTACTAAATTATTTACACTTTAGTCATGAAATTATTCTAGATATTTAAAATATTTTTTTTCTTTTTTATATCTGTTTATATGATGATATATAGGTATATATTTGTCCTTCATTCTGTGAATGAGCTGTAGCACATTGACTGGTTTTCATATGTTGAACTGTCCTTGCATTCTAAGACTATATCCCACTTGATCATGGTAAATGATCCTTTCCATGTGCTGTTAAATTTCCTTGTATGTTGTTGACATTGGACCTGGGTTAGTGGACAATGCTAGACTTGTTTTCAATCACATGACAAAATATGCCTTATTTTCAGGAACAGAGTTACTAGACATTAAAACCTCTCCCACTAAAGCCCTAGAAGGATATACAGGGAATTATAGTGACAGCTTACATCATTATAGAGAATCCTATCTAATAAAAGAGAAACATGGTAATTAGCCGTACATCCGCTACCCTTCCCATTGGCTAATCAGGGAGATATGAAATTAACTGCCAGCCAAGATGGCGGCTGGCAGCCATGCACTGAAGTGAACAGGGAGGCTTGCTTGCTCCAGTGACTGCGGACTCCAACGTTCCCCGCCTGACTTGCCGGCCTCTCAGCTGCAACTCTAATCAACTATGTTGCAAATATAGAAGCTGAACAAAACCCCAGAAACCTGCTTTACTCAGCTGGGCTTCAGCCAGCCGGACTGCAACATTGTATCAAATAAAAGAAGGTAAACAAAGGCCAGAAACCTGCTTTCAGCAGCCGAGGCCTCAGAGCTAAAGCTGGCCCAGAATTAAAAAGAAAAAAGAAAAAAAGGAGCGGTTGGGAGCTTCAGTCACCTGCCAGCCTGAAAACGGCCCTCAGCCCCTCAGCCAGACTGGCCAGGCACCCCAGTGGGGACC
>NW_005371748.1:302212-321156 GCF_000412655.1 Myotis brandtii
GGGAGCAGGCCTAAGCCAGCAGGTCATTATCTCCTGAGGGGTCCCAGACTGTGAGAGGGCACAGGCCGGGCTGAGGGACCCCCTCTCCCCCCCGAGTGCACAAATTTTTGTTCACGGGGCCTCTAGTCCTTTATAATAAAAACCCAGTGACTGGATGGCAGAACGATCAGAATGACCAGTCGACCAGACGCTATGAGGCACACTGACCACCAGGTGGCAGATGCTCAATGCAGGAGCTGTGCCCTGGTTGTCAGTGCACTCCCACAGCAGGAGCAGCAGCTCAGAGGGGAAGTCCACAGCTGCTCGGCTGATCAGGATGGGCCGTTCCCCAGGCCATGCCTGCACCAGTGCACAAATCCCGTGCACCAGGCCTCTAGTACATGAATAATTATGAACAGCAGTTTTTTAGAAATAGAAATGTTAAAGACCATGCAGGTACGGATCTAGAGAAATAAGGAACATGTCGTTTTCAACTGGTCGAAAGGGGACTCCTTGTTTCTGACATGTACATTCTCACAGTATCTCTGTTCTAGAAGATAACACCTTCCCAGGTCCAGCGGATTAGGATTTGGACACCTTTTGGTCATTATTCACATGGTCTCACCATGAATCAGTGTAGCTGCATAATTCATTGGGGCTCCCATTATAAAATCTGTCAACACATTGAGGGAAGAGTGGGCACTCTCTATGGGAGGAACCATGGTGATTGTGGGTCAGTAGGAGGAGCAATCATTTAAATGGACCAGGGCCCCTCTCTCAGTCCATCATGGTCATCATCATCATTATTATCATCTCCATCGCCATTTGCTTACTTTAACCATCCCTCTCATTTTCTATAGACATGGTGGTTGTCCACACATAATGACTTTTTATAGGAAAAAAAGCAGGCATATCCTCTTCAGATACCATAGGGGGATTGAGTCCCCAAAAACCCAACTGTAAGTCGCTATAAGGCCTTTGAAAAAGCCAATGACTTTGGACAAAGTACAGAATCCCACCAAGATATTGAACCAAGATTCCTTTCCAATAGTATCTTCACCATCACCATCACCATCACCACCATCATCATTATTGTCACTATCAGCACCATCTTCATCAGCACCATCATTGTCATCATTTGCTTACTTATATTTAGTATTTTCATTTTACGCAGACATTAGTTTTGCACAAACATTTGGACCCTTTGTTTCCTAAAGTTTCATAGATGTAAGTGGGCAGCCATACTGTATTTATTTTTCATTTGATTACTGAAAACTGGTGGTCATTGCTGCCTCTTCTCTATCTGTCCCACATGGGAAATTGGATAAGAAATCATACTTTTGTCTTTAGATGTCATTGTGAAATTGAAAACACACAAGCCCCTGGAAGGGGAATTCCTCCCTCTCCCCACGACCTCACCAAAATAAACACTCCATGCCAGTCCCCTTTCCTGACTCCATGAAATCACCTCTATCTTACTGAATGACCTTTCCTGTGATTTCCAGAGATTTCAACTATGTACACAATAAACACTCCATGTGCCTTGATGTGTGTGTGTGTGTGTGTGTGTGTGTGTGTGTGTGTGTGTGTGTTTGTTGTCAGCCTGGTCATCTGTACCAAGCTTCCATGTGTTCCTCTGCCTCTGCCTGGCATCACTTACTCTTGGTGCTATGAGCATGATGGCAAGTCATTGACCTTAACCACCTGGGTCTCTCTTAACTAGACTTGGGGTCACACAATACTGGTGCCCACAGTCCAGCCCACACGAGTCTTGCTGCTTACTGGATGGGCCCTGAGCTATGAGGAGCTGCACTGTTGAGTCTTCAGAGCCTCTAGTTGGGTTTAGGTGACATTAGCAGAAGATTTGATTATTAATTGGAACTTGGAACAAGAGTATCTGAAAGAGGCTGTGTGGTTTGTCCACGTCTGAAAGTTGTCTCTTTACAACACACTTTTCTAAGTCAGAGACCTCAGAAATAAATGCAGTCAGGAATCCAGAGAGGTTCCCTGAGGGAAACTGTGAGATGAAGAGGAAACCACACAGGAAACCAGCCCAAACCTCCAACTGAACCTGCTCCTCAGATGGTCTTTGTGTTCAGGGACCCTGAGCACCTCCTGGTAGTCATAGCTCCTCCTGCAGGGAGATTTGTGTCTGGGCTCACACTGACTTCCCCTCACTGTGTGTCTGTTGTACAGTAATACATGGCCGTGTCCTCCACTCTCAGGCTGTTCATTTGCAGGTACAACGTGTTCTTGGCATTGTCTCTGGAGATGGTGAATCGACCCTTCACATAGTCTGCATAGTATGAGCTGCCACCGCTGTTAGTAATGCGTGAAACCCACTCCAGCCCCTTCCCTGGAGCCTGGCGGACCCAGTTCATGTTGTAGCTACTGAAGGTGAATCCTGAGGCTGCACAGGAGAGTCTCAGAGACCCCCCAGGCTGCACCAAGCCTCCCTCAGACTCCACCAGCTGCACCTCACACTGGACACCTGCAAACACAAAGATGTCCTGGTCAGGAAACTCTCACATGTCCACTGTTTCTCTCACTCATGTCCACTCACATACTCAGTGTCTTTTATTGTCCATAAGTTACCTCTTAATAGAGCCACAAGGAAAACCCAGCTGATCCCAAACCCCATGGTGAGTGGTCTGTGTTCAGTCCTAATCAGGGAATGGGAACACCTGGGGATCCCAGGGCTGGGTTCCTGTCCCAGAGCTGCAGAGTTGAGGCTGGTCTGGTCTTTATGAGCAGAAGGATACTTATTTGCATGTCCTCCTACTATATAGAGATCTCTGGGGTTGGACTCTGACATAGAGAAATTGTCCCTTAATATGACATGTCCACAGGTGCATGCATGTTAAATAATTCCCCACATCTTGGCCTGTGCACTTCCCATGGAACCCAAATGTTTCGGGAGACCTGTACAAATATACAGGAGAGAAAATTGTCATAAAAAGAAAAAAAGAAGGGTTTAAAATGAGAGATGCCTTTGACAGTCACCAGTAATGACAACTAAGAGAAATCAACCTCACAGTCTTAGAAAGAAGTAAAAGTGCAGGAGGTTCATGTTCAGGAGACGGGAAGTTCCATCTGACATTTTTTCCCTTACAAAGTGATCAGAGGATAAACTAAGACCTGAGTGTGAACCTAGAGCCAGTGGACCGAGTGTTGAGGGAGAGAGAAGCATCTGAGTGGGTCCCTGGGAACCAGAAGCATGAACTATAGAGACACAGACAGAGCTCCCGGGTCCTATTCCTTCAGGGGAGCTTGGTGCTTCACCTTTAGCATCTTACACTGCCTCCTTTGTTGTGTTTATTCTCTAGATTCTGTTGTACATCCAGTTTCATACATTGGGACATAGAAGAAAATACTCATAACAAGATCTTTTTTAGGTGAAGTTGTTGGTATCAATGGGGGAGAAGTTACATTTTAGTTTTGGAAATTTAATTGTAAAAACTCTTGATGTAAATCACTTATATGAAATATCTGATATAAATAAAATAATTATTGATATAAAGAATAGTATTTGCTCTATCCCTTTATTACAGAATGAGTAGGTCATTCGGATAACCTCCCATTGCTGGAGCTGATGGATGTAATTTCATAGTAACCTGGTCAGCCTTTGTGGTTCTGCCTTAGTTTCACCACCAGGGTGTGTGTCCATGTGGACACATGGCATAGTTCTAACTGGGGAGCAGGAGGGAATGTTGGGCTTTCCTGCTTCATCAGCAGCTTATTTCATAAGCACTATCTGCTCCTTCTCAAGTCCCTAATCACGTCTGCATATGGCCCTTGGCAATGCTCTCACTGTGTCTGCACACCTTCACTGGGTGGACCAATATGCAATGTGGGAATAGCCACTCTAAGCCTGGAGATGAATTACCATGGATGGAAATTCACCACATCTGAGCAGACACACCTCCAGGATGGTTCCTTCAGCATGTTGTGATTTCCTCATTGTTCAATTTGTCTCCGTTTTTCCTGAAATAGCCACGCATAACATCCATAGTCATTCAGGTAAAAAAGCACCTGCTTGAAAATTAACCCAAGTTCCAGGTGAGATCCAAACTACTGTGTCCTGCATCCCAGACAAACAGGTGCCATGGCCAAATTCCAAGAATGGGAGGTAATTGTTTTACCTCCATCAGGGATGACTCAGTGCACACCTTCAGTTTATTAGAGACTCCCAGGGAGAGCCTTGACCTAAAGTACCTGATGGATCACACAGCAGTATTATAACTGGAGGCTGGCACCAGCACTTGCTAAATAAAGTGAGTTTCCTTCTGAATCAGTTCCTCTATGTGATATAAACTCACCCACGTGGCAGGAGGTTCTGCAGGCACCAGAGCTCTCAGTCAGGAGGGGACCACATAAGACACACAGAGGTCTGGGGACCAGTGCATGACTTAGGGGTTCTGTGCAGACAAAGTGGGTTCTCATGGCTCCTGGAAACCCATCAAAGGAGCAAGGTAGGAAGTGCGGGAAGCTCTCCCCTGTCCTGCAGATGTGAGTGTAGTGAGGGTGGAGCCACTACAACATCTATAATATGGAGGCTAGGAAAATGCTGAGATAGATCCATATGCCCAGCAAGCAGCCGCAACCTGAGTTATTATCTCCTCTGAGCCCTCAAAGGAGTAATCTACAGAGGACTCAATGCTGCCATTATGAAATGCCAAAGTTTAGCCCATGATTTTAAGAAAAACAGAATGAACAACTGTATAGCCATCTCCTTCACTAAGGTATTTGATTTCTCAAGGCAGCTGCTTGTTAAAATGAGATGATTCCCAATGAACCTTTGTTAAAATTCCCTATTAAACTAAACAACACGGGATAGGCACTCTGGTGTCATGTCACATCAGTGTTTGTGTGACACCTTTACAATGAGACCTGAGGTCATTTCCTGCTCCTGTGGTACAGCAAACCTTGGCACCTGTACAGGTGAGAGGTGACCAGGGAGCAGCCCTTAAGGGTTCTTGGCACCATTTAGATGGATTTTTTTCAACTTTCACTGTTGGTGGGACAGGCACATGTTTTATTTGCTGTGGGCCTGTCAGAAGGAAGGGCCCCTCTGGGGACAGGTGGGCATGTGGGTCATTCTGAGCTCAGCACACAGCTGCCTGGGCTATGCTGGGGTCTCTCTTGGTGGGAAAAGTTGCCAATCACAGGCCGATAAGAGCACTGAGGATGGTCTCTGTCGAGAAAGAACAGCAGAAAATACGGGAATGTGGTGAGGAAAGTCACCAGTCACTGCACATATATCATCTGCCAACAGTAATGTGACCTCCTCCTCTATTGTCTGCCGTGAGAAGAAGGGAAATTAAGGCCACAGAGAAAAAGAAAGAATTGTCCCTGGACCCAGCTGAGAGCGTTGAGAGGAAATCCCTGCTCCCAAAAGGACACCCTTCTTTCCCACCTCCCTCTGCCCCTGCGCCTGGGGCTGCTCTCCTGCTGTGGTTCCTGATTGCACCCTGTTATCCAGAGTGCCCCCGGTAGCCCAGCTCTGCTGTATCTCTGAGGGAGGTTTGTGTCTGGGCTCACAATGACTTCCCCTCACTGTATGTCTTGCATAGTAATACACGGCCGTGTCCTCAGCTCTCAGGCTGTTCAGTGTTAAGTAAACGTGGCTCTTGGATATGTCCCTGGTGATGCTGAGTCAGGATTTCAATGTTGGGCTTTAGTCTGTATATCCATCAGTCCATATACCCCCAACCTACTCCAGCCCCTTTCCCAGAGCCTGGAGGGTCCAGTGCACGGTATAGCTACTTAAAGAGAATCCAGAGACAGTGCAGATGAGGGAGAGGGTCTCTGAGGGCTTTACCAGTCGTGGGCCCGACTTCTGCAGCTGCATCTGGGACAGGACACCTGGGGACAAGGGGCATCAGTCCCTGTCAGTCACGTGCAATCACAGCCTTCCCATGACCCCTGAGACCCTCACCTTGGGGAGCTGTCACCAGGCACAGGAGAAGACCCAGCAGGCTCATCTTATAAAACACAGCTCTGCCTTCCCAGAGACCTCAGCCCTGTGTGAGGAGAGAGCTGTGAGCCTGCACAGCCCAAGAGATGATTTGCCCTGGAGCTTGAACAGAAATTTGAATGTGGGGCATCTCTTTTCTATAAATAGAGGGACTGAGTCCAGGATGCCCTACTCATTCTGGGATCTTTTTTTCGGTATCTCTTCCCTTGACCTCACTCACCAGCTAAGTCAGGGAAAGGGGACTGTATGGGTCATGAAGCATATTGGAATTGGAGAAAAGTATGGCCTAAACCAGTGATGGTGAACCTTTTGAGCTCGGCGTGTCAAAATTTTGAAAAACCCTAACTTAACTCTGGTGCCATGTCACATATAGAAATATTCGTAATTTTTTAAAAATATTTCCAACCATAGTAAAAAAAAAGATTTATATTTTTGATATTTATTTTATATATTTAAATGCTATTTAACAAAAAAAATCAACCAAAAAATATGTATAAAATGAACAAAAACAGAAAAACAATGTACATTTAGGAAAAATAATAATAAAAACAATGATAATCAAATGGTATGAAAACTAGAAATTAGTGACTTTTTTGGTGCTGAAGGTTGTCTGCTAATTCTTCGATTGCAGGTTCATACTTGATGCACTTCAAGGCCAAGCAAGCGCCACTAACTTCATCTGTTAGCTGGTTTCTTTTGTTTGTTTTAATATTATTTAATGCTGAGAACAAAGTCTCACAAAAATACGTTGATGAAAAAAATGTTAGCAAAGCCATCGCTAGATTTTTTATGTTGCTAAAAGTGTCAGGTACTCTGTTCCAAGCACTCAAAATTTCTTGTTCATAGTTGCACTCTTCTTCATTATTCAAACGATTTCGTTCCAGATTTTCAAGTCTCAACCTTAAGTCGACAAACACATGAGTCTAAATGCTACCTTGAAAATCTGCAAGTTGCATCTCTAAATTGTCCATTTGCATTGGAAATCATTTAATTCCAAAGTACTGTAAAAATGTGGTGGTAAAAATGCTCAACCACCATTTTTCTCTGGAATCTCAGAGGTAGATGGACCAAGGGAGCTTCCCCAGCCCTCTTTTTTAAGAACCCCTCATGAGAACTCCACCCTCAAGACCTAAGCAGGTCCCCAGGCCCCACCTCCTAACACCATCACGTTGGATTTTAGGTTTTAATATGTGAGTATGAGGGACACATGCATGGTGCTCATAGCAACAATTCAAGGATCAATCATGACCCCACACAGTTGGGAGGCTGCTCCACTAGAGCTCCCCCACCTGAGAATCCTTGTCATCCTGAGGGAGCTCCTGATCTGTGGAAGCAGAATGCTGAGCTACGTCCTTCAGAACAAGCTGATGACCTTGCGGAATGAGGTCTGCCCTTGACCTTGACGTAAGTCCTCTGGTTAATTCTGTTATTGTTCCTTATCATTGCTTACAGGTGCTCATTATTCTCCTTTTTGAAGACCTAGAACTGTTTTCTGCCCACAGGGGTGGGTAGCTCCTTGTGTTTACTCAGATTTTATAGGTGTCAGTGGAATAAGTAGTCAGGCTCTATTTATTTATGTTTGATGGTGACATGTTAAGGTTCATCCCTCTCTCTTTTCCTGTCCACCTGGGAAACTGAAGAGAGAGATATTAAACCAAGATGAGCCCCTCCCTTGAGCAGGATCCTCCCAGGCCCCACCACTGACCCAAAATAAAAACACGAAAGAGTGTCCTTACCTGGGGACCCCATCAAGACTTACTTGCTGAAAAGCCTGCCCTGCTCCCAACAGACTCCTCCATGAAGTGATAAACCTTTTCCAGGTCCCTCTGTGTGTGAACATCATCAGACTGCACATCAGTTGGAAAGTACAGTGGGTCCCTCTACTTCCCCCGCATGGTGTCACCTGCTATTGGTGAGATGAGAGTGACGACAAGTCAGTGAACATCACCACCAGAGTCTTTCTTCTCTACCTTTGGGGACACACTCCTCTGGGGCCAGATGTCTAACACACACATGTCCTGCCGCTGACTAGGACCTGAGCTGTGTGGGGCTGAGCTGCACTGTTGAGTCAGCAGAGCCTCTGGTTAGAATCAGGTGACTTGGGCCAGAGCATTTGATGTTTAATTGTTGTTTGGGCACAAGAGTGTCTGAGGGGCAGGCTCTGTGGTTTGTCCATGTGAGAAAGTTGTCTCTGTTTACAACAAATTTTTCTAACTCAGAGACGTCAGAGGTAAGTGCAGATCAGGAATCCAGAGGTTCTCTGAAGGGAACTGTGACATGAAGAGGAAACTAGCTGGTACCTCCAACTGCACCTGCTCCTGTGATGGTCCTTGTGTTCAGGGTCCCTGAGCGCCCCCTGGTGGTGACAGGCTCTCCTGCAGGATGGTTTGTGTCTGGGTTCACAATGACTTTTCCTCACTGTGTCTTGCACAGTAATACATGGCCATGTCCTCAGACTTGAGGCCATCGATCTGCAGATAGGCCATGCTGACAGAGGTGTCCATGGAGAAGACAAATCTTTCTGAGAAGCGCTGGGCATCTGTGGGTTTCCCAGTATTTGTGTTGATCCAGCCCATATACTTTAGGCGCTCTCTTGGGACCTGTTGCACCCAGTTCATCCCGAAGCTGGTGAAGGTATATCCAGAAGCCTTTCAGGAGACCTTCACAGAGGCGCCAGGCTTCCTCACCTCAGCCCCAGACTGCACCAGCTGCACCTGGGAGTGGACACCTGTGGAAATGGGACAGGAGTGGGTGGAAATCCTCTTTTACTCTCCCTGGTCCCCCCCTTAACCCAGACACTGGGGATCCCCTTACCTGTAGCCAAGGCCACCAGGAGGAGGGTTCTCCAACTCCAGTCCATGGTGAGGGCTGTGCTGTGAGCACTTCTGGAGGGGAGGGTGTGGCTGTGGGTGATGCCCTTAGGGCACAGACTTATCCATATTTAACCTAGTCTGCCTCCTCTCTTTTCCATATTCATGATGCAGAATATTTCATAGCTGAGTTCTTGACCCCACCTGAGAGAAGATGGATGACATAGGGACCAGGTTCAGTGAGAGTCTAAGGGTCCAAGTCCCAATCCTGGTTGGAGGAGGTGTGTCCCTTGCCAGGGCCCTGACGTCTGTGCAGACACAGCTCCTCCACTGAGGAATCAGCCCCCAAAGAACATGCTCCTCATTGTGGGCCCACCTTTTGGTGACATGGGGCCACCCTGACCAGCTCTGGGCTTTGATACCTGAATGTCTTCTTAAAACAATGTGTCTCCAACATGATGCCTCGAGCGAGGTAATAAATTCATTCCTGCCCCAGTCCCTTATAATGCAGTTATCCTGAATCCATAGATACACCCCACTGTGAGTGGTTCTCATGTCTCATCGAGTCTGGTAAATGCTCTGATAGAGCAGGATATTCACAGTCACCTCAGCAGTCATGTCCAACTTTCAGTTTGGATTGTTTGTACGAAGAGAGGAAGCCCCAGGCCTCAGAGGAAATCCCTGCCCAGCTCCCTCTCACCTGATCCTGGGGCAGCAACCTGTGTCCTGGACCCTGAGCACCCCCTGCTGCCCAGCCCTGGCTCTGCAGGGGAGGGCTTACAGGGCATTGACCTCTCAGTGTCTCTAGTCCAGTAGTGAAGGATGTGCCCTGAAGACAGTTTGCTTTCTCAGGGACACTGTGGTATTTTGACATCTGTGGACAACATGACTTGGCCTTACTGAGCCCCAATGGTTCTGCAGGAAGACCCCAAACCAGGGTTTTAGGAAGTCAGCAGGGAGCCCTTTCCTGGAGTTCCCAGATTCAGGGACACAGCCAACCCTCCCCTCATCCTAAACCTCTTAGGGGCTCTGGGGCTTATCACTAGTATTTACTCAGGTACCTCTTGTTGAAGGTCCCATCAGCACATCCTGGAATGTGCCCAAATCTCACTGCACTTCTATTTAATAAATCACACAAACTCACCCACAAACACTGTGATAATTTTTTTTGTTATGAAATCCATATTTGCCCCTCCTCCCTGTAAATAGCACATGGCAAAGGACCACACATGGATTCTAGGCCTAGATGTGACTTCTTTGGAAGCTGATCAAATGCACCCAGGATACAAAAACAGACTTTGAAGGGCAGGCACTTGTGTGCCTGTGTTCTAGCAGATCTGGTGCACCCAGATGCAGGAACCAGTCAGACTTGCTCCAGGGAGAGTCAGAGGTAGGACTGGGTCACCCTTTGCTGCAGGGGTGTGTTGCTGGGAGGCCCCTGGAGACCCCTGTCATGAAGCAGAGAACACAGCTCACAATTGGAAGGGGAGGAGGCAGCAGCATTGTCAGCTGTCAGGTGAGGTTGCTCTCTGAGGTCACCTGATGGGCAGGGCCACATTGGACAGATGAGTGAGGCCAGCTCTGGGAGGGGCATCCTGAGTTCTCAGGACTCATTGTGCCAGGACAGGCTAGGAGTCTGTCTATTCTTTTTTTTTTTAATTGTTTTATTGCTTAAAGTATTACAAAGTGTATTACATATGTGTCCTTTTTTTCCCCCACCCTTGACAATCCCCTGGCCTCCCCTACCCCCCAGTGTCTTATGTCATTGGTTATGCATATATGCATGCATACAAGTCCTTTGGTTGATCTCTTGTCCCCCTCCATCCTGCCCCCCAACCCTCCCTGGCCTTCCCGCTGTACTTTGACAATCAGTTTGAGGCAGCTCTGCCTCTGTATCTATTATTGTTCAAAAGATTATAATGGTCTCTATTATCCATGAATGAGTGAGATCATGTGGTATTTTTCCTTCATTGACTGGCTTATTTCACTTAGCATAATGCTCTCCAGCTCCATCCATGCCGTTGCAAATTGTAAGAGTTCCTTCTTTTTTACAGCAGCATAGTATTCCATCGTGTAGATGTACCACAGTTTTCTAATCCATTCATCTACTGATGGGCACTTAGGCTGTTTCCAGATCTTAGCTATGGTGAATTGTGCTGCTATGAACATATGGGTGCATATATCCTTTCTGATTGGTGTTTCTGGTTTCTTGGGATATATTCCTAGAAGTGGGATCACAGGGTCAAATGGGAGTTCCATTTCCAGTTTTTTGAGGAAACTCCATACTGTCTTCCATAGTGGCTGCACCAGTCTGCATTCCCACCAGCAGTGCACAAGTGTTCCTTTTTCTCCACATCCTCTCCAGCACTTGTCGTTTGTTGATTTGTTGATGATAGCCATTCTGACAGGTGTGAGATGGTACCTCATTGTTGTTTTGATTTGCATCTCTCGGATGATTAGTGACTTTGAGCATGTTTTCATATGTCTCTTGGCTTTCTGAATGTCCTCTTTTGAAAGGTGTCTATTTAGATCCTTTGCCCATTTTTTGATTGGATTGTTTATCTTCTTTTTGTTAAGTTGTATGAGTTCCCTATAAATTTTGGAGATTAGGCCCTTATCAGATATGACGTTGGCAAATATGTTTTCCCACGCAGTGGGTTTTCTTGTTGTTTTGTTGATGGTTTCTTTTGCTGTGCAGAAGCTTTTTATTTTGATGTAGTCCCATTTGTTCATTTTCTCTTTAGTTTCAACTGCCCTAGGAGCTGTATCAGTGAAGAAATTGCTTTGGCATATGTCTGAGATTTTGTTGCCTTTGGATTCTTCTAGAATTTTTATGGTTTCCTGTCGTACATTTAAGTCCTTTATCCATTTTGAGTTTATTTTTGTGTATGGTGTAAGTTGGTGGTCTAGTTTCATTTTCTTGCATGTATCTGTCCAATTTTCCCAGCACCATTTATTGAAGAGACTGTCTTGACTCCATTGTATGTTCTTGCCTCCTTTGTCAAATATTAATTGAGCGTATTGGTTGGGGCTGATTTCTGGGCTCTCTATTCTATTCCATTGATCTATATGTCTGTTCTTGTGCCAGTACCAGGCAGTTTTGAGAACAGTGGCTTTGTAATACAGCTTGATATCTGGCATTGAGATCCCACCTACTTTGTTCTTTCTCAGGATCGCTGCAGCTATTCGGGGTCTTTTTTTATTCCAGATGAATTTTTGGAGAGTTCGTTCTAGATCTTTGAAGTAGGCCATTGGTATTTTAATGGGAAGTGCGTTGAATTTATAGATTGCTTTGGGTAGTATGGACATTTTAATGATGTTGATTCTACCAATCCAAGAACATGGTATGTTCTTCCATCTCTTTATGTCTTCCTCTATCTCTTTTTTCAACGTCCTGTAGTTTTCTGAGTAGAGGTCTTTTACCTCTTTAGTTAAGTTTATTCCTAGGTAGCTTAATTTTTTTGGTGCGATGGTAAATGGGATTGTTTTTATAATCTCTCTTTCTGAAAGTTCACTATTGGTGTATAGAAATGCCTCAGATTTCTTGGGGTTAATTTTGTATCCTGCTACATTGCCAAATTCATGTATTAAGTCTAGTAGTTTTTTGATGGAGTCTCTAGGGTTTTGTATGTATAATATCATGTCGTCTGCAAATAAGGACAGTTTTACTTCCTCTTTTCCAATTTGGATGCCTTTTATTTCTTCTTCTTGTCTAATTGCAATGGCTAATACTTCCAGGACTATGTTAAAGAGGAGTGGCGAGAGTGGGCATCCCTGTCTTGTTCCTGTTCTTAGGGGAAATGGTGTTAGTTTTTGTCCATTGAGTATGATGTTGGCTGTGGGCCTGTCATATATGGCTTTTATTATGTTGAGGTATGATCCTTCTATTCCCACCTTGCTGAGAGTTTTTATCAAAAATGGGTGTTGGATTTTGTCGAATGCTTTTTCTGCATCAATTGATATGACCATGTGGTTTTTTTCTTTCAATTTGTTTATGTGATGTATTACGTTTATTGATTTACGGATGTTGTACCATCCTTGCATTCCTGGGATAAATCCTACTTGGTCATGGTGTATGATCTTTCTGATGTACTGTTGGATCCGATTTGCTAAGATTTTGTTGAGGATTTTGGCATCTATGTTCATGAGGGATATTGGCCTGTAATTCTCTTTCATTGTGTTGTCTTTACCTGGTTTTGGTATTAGGGTGATGCTGGCTTCATAGAATGAGCTTGGAAGTGTTCCTTCCTCCTGAATTTTTTGTAGTAGTCTGAGGAGGATAGGTTTTAGTTCTTCCTTGAAAGTTTGGTAAAACTCCCCTGAGAAGCCATCTGGTCCTGGGCTTTTGTTTGCTGGGAGCTTTTTGATGACTGCTTCAATTTCTTCCATAGTTATTGGCCTATTGAGATTTTTAGATTCTTCCTGATTGAGTTTTGGAATGTTGTATTTTCCTAGGAATTTGTCCATTTCCTCCAGGTTGTCTAGTTTGTTGGAGTAGAGCTGTCCATAGTATTGTTTAACAATCATTTGTATTTCTGTGGGGTCTGTTGTTATTTCGCCTCTATCGTTTCTGATTTGGTTTATTTGGGTCCTCTCTCTTTGCTTCTTGGTGAGCCTGGCTAGAGGTTTGTCGATCTTGTTTATCCTTTCAAAGAACCAGCTCTTGGTTTCATTGATTTTCTGTATTGTTTTTTTGGTCTCTATGTCATTTATTTCTGCTCTAATCTTTATTATCTCCTTCCTTCTGCTCACTCTGGGGTTTTCTTGTTGCTCTCTTTCTAATTCTTTGAGTTGTAGAGTTAGATGATTTACTACCATTTTTTCTTGTTTTTTGAGATAGGCCTGTAGAGCTATAAACTTCCCTCTCAGGACTGCTTTCATTGTGTCCCATAGGTTTTGGATTGTTGTGTTTTCATTGTCATTAGTGTCCAGGATGTTTTTAATTTCTTCTTTGATGTCATTGGTAACCCAATCAATATTTAATAACATGCTATTCAGCTTCCAAGTGTTTGAGTATTTTGGGTTGTTTTTATTGTAGTTTATTTCTAACATTATGCCATCGTGGTCTGAGAAGAAGCTTTTTATGATTTCAATCTTCTTGAATTTGTGGAGACTTTGCTTGTGACCCAATATGTGGTCTATTTTTGAATATGTCCCATGAGCACCTGAGAGGAATGTATATTCCATGGCTTTGGGGTGAAGTGTTCTGAAGATGTCAATTAAGTCCATCTGATCTAGTGAGTCATTTAGGATTGCTGTTTCTTTGCTGATTGTTTGTCTAGCGGGCTTATCCAGTGGTGTCAGTGGTGTATTAAAGTCCCCTACTATGATTGTATTGTTGTCGATCTCTCCTTTGATATCTTCCAGGAGTTTTTTTATGAATTTGGGTGCTCCTGCATTGGGTGCATATATGTTTACCAGGGTTATATCTTCTTGTTGTATTGATCCCTTTAGTATTATGAAGTGGCCTTCCTTATCTCTTGTTATGGCCTTCACTTTGAGGTCTATTTTGTCTGATATAAGTATTGCTACCCCAGCTTTCTTTTCCTTTCCATTTGCCTGAAAGATATTTTTCCATCCCTTCACTTTCAGTCTGTGTGAGTCCCTTCTAATGAGGTGGGTCTCTTGTAGACAGCAAATGTATGGGTCATGTTTTTTTATCCATTCAGCCACTCGATGTCTTTTGGTTGGAGCATTTAGTCCATTTACGTTTAAAGTTATTATTGAAAGGTACTTGTTTGTAGCCATTTCTTTTTTTGTGTGGCTGTTTTCTTTCTGGGCTTTTTATTTCTTCTTTTTACACCAGTCCCTTTAGCATTTCTTGCATTGCTGGCTTGGTGGTGGTGAACTCCCTTAGCCTTTTTTTGTCTGTGAAGCTTCTTATTTCCCCTTCAATTTTGAATGATAGCCTTGCTGGATAGAGTATTCTTGGGTTCAGTCCTTTGCTTTGCATCACTTTGTAGATTTCTGTCCATTCTTTTCTGGCCTGATGTGTTTCTGTTGAGAAATCATTTGATAATCTAATGGGAGATCCCTTGTATGTAACTTTCCGTCTCTCTCTTGCAGCCTGTAAGATTCTCTCTTTGTCCTGAACATTTGCCATGGTAATTATGATGTGTCTTGGTGTGGGTCTTTTCGGATTCACCTTGTTTGGGACTCTCTGGGCTTGTGTGACTTTTTTCTTCCCCACCTCAGGGAAGTTTTCTGATATTATTTCTTCAAATAGGTTTTCTAATCCTTGTTCCTCTTTCTGTTGTTCTGGCAACCTTATTATTCATATGTTGTTTCGTTTCACGTTGTCCCAAAGCTCCCTTAGAGTCTGTCTATTCTTGATGCTCCATCCTGATGGTTAACTTCCCCATGAGCACCCGAGTCCCCTTCCTCCCACGTGGACACAGCTGATGTATGTTTCTCTATCATTGATGTTTCGCTCTCTCTATCCCTCTCTGCCCCCCCTCTAAAAACAAATAATATTTCAATTAATTATTAAGATATAGTGTATTCTCCCCCTCTCAATAAAGGAAGTCTTACCCTTTGAGACAGCATGAAGGAACTGGAGAGTATCATGCTAAGGGAAATAAGCCAGTCAGAGAAAGAAAAATGTCACATGATCTAAATTATAGGTGGAATTTAATGAACTGAATAAACTGATGAATGAAATAGAACCAGAGACAGGGACATAGACTTAGGAATCTCAGAGGGAAGGAGGTGGAAGGGGCAGGACAAGATTAACCCAAGAACTTATATGCATACTAGAGGCTCGGTGCATGAAATTAGTGCAAGAGTAGGCCTTCCTTCCCCTGGCTGCCCGCACAGGTTTCCCTCTGGCACCTGGGACCCGGGCTTCCCTCCAGTGACAAGCAGGCACCTGGGATCAGGAATTCCCTTGAAACCCCAGCTTTCTCCAGAAAGTCATTGGAAGGATGTCTGGCCTAATTATCATATTACGCTCTTATTACTATAGATTAGAAGTATATACTTGAATCGCCATGATTTAAACTGATTCACAGAAAAAAACGCCAAAACAATTTAGCTTCAATTGTAAACATAAACAGTATTCTCCTCATTTAAAGGCTTTATACACAAATTCTGAGCTCTATAAACATGCACTGGGGGGGGGGGTGTCTCTCAGCCCAGCCTGCACCCTCTCCAATCTGGGACCCCTTGGGGGATGTCTGACTGCCGGTTTAGGCCAGATCCCACAGATCGGGCCTAAACCGGCAGTCGGACATCCCTCTCACAATCTGGGACTGCTGGCTCCCAACAGCTCACCTGCCTGCCTGTCTGATTGCCTCTAACTGCCTCAATCTGCCAGCCTCTTCTCTCCCTAACCACTCCCTTGCCAGCCTGATCAACACCAAACTGATCCCATGCCAGCCTGATCGCCCCCAAATGTCCTCCCTCCCCTTCAGGCCTGGTCCCCCCCAACTGCCATCCCCTGCTGACCTGCTCGCCACTAACTGCCCTCCCTTGCCGGCCATCTTGTGACCACTTGGGGGCAGCCATCTTGTGCAAAAGCGTGATGATTAACTTGCATATTAACTATTATATAGGATACACCAGACAATAGCTGGGGAAGGCCTGGGTTGGCACAAGAACAGGTGAAGGGTGGCAAATGGGGAAATTAGGGGAGGGCATCTGTAATACTGTCTACAATAAAGATAAACAATAAAAATGTTTAATATATTTTATATAAAAATAAAATAAATGCTGGAGTAGATGAATAGATCACTCTATTTTAATCTTATGGGTCATTCATTTCATTCATAAAATGGATTAACATTATATACAAACATCTTCCCAAGTCCAAAGCCACCCACTAAATAGACTCAATATTGCAAAATTGAATAAGCATAATTTTATATAAAATAATATTTTCATATGAACTTTGACTTAGAAATAATTGTAAAGTAAAGAACTTTCCTTCCCTTGACCTGACTGAGGCCCCTGGGCCTGGAGGTGCTGCCTCTGTCTCAGTCCAGCTCCAGGGAACAGGCCTTGCTGGGGAGCACCTGCCTCTCATGAACACAGTCCAGGCCACGCAGCAGAGACAGGCTCACGCTTTGTCCCTCCTCTCACCTCACTTCTCCCAGCAAGAAGCCCCTCCCACAGGGAGCAGCTCAGGAAGGTGTACCAGGTCCTTGACCACAGAGAGGCACTGAGACACTGGACTCACCTGCTCCCAGAGGGACATGGGCACTGACTCTAGACCAGCAGGTGCTCTGACATGGGTGTGGACACAGACCTGCTCCTGCTAACAGACAGTCATTGTGGGACCTGCCCTCCCAGAGTCCACCTGAGACCCTAGGAGGACAGGAACCTGGAGGCTGACTTTCTGGGAAGGAGACTGTGAGCTCATGATGGGCTAAGACTACAGATGGAGAAGGGATCAAAGTGCAGAGCAGTTGTATCTTCTTTTAAATCACTTAACTGAGATGCATCAACTGAAACAGATATGAGGGAAATGGCTTTTGAACCTCCCTGAAGAGACCTGTTCATGTGGGTTAACAGCAAAGGTGGTTGTGAAATCCAGGTTGTCCCTGAGTTCACACCTTACAGCTCACAGAGCAATTCAGAATCTACACCTTTGAGAACCACTCCAGTGCAGACGTCTAACTCAGGATGCTCAGAACCCTCTAGAACAGTGGTTCTCAACCTTCCTAATACTGTTCCTCATGTTTTGGTGACACCCAACCATAAAATTATTTTTGTTGCTACTTCATAACTGTAATTTTGCTACTGTTTTGAATCATAATGTAAAAAATGTGCAGGATGTGTTTTCATTGTTACAAATTGAACATAATTAAAGCATAGTGATTAATCACAAAAACAATATGTAATTATATATTGTGAAATATTTATTTCTAATTACAAATAAATGAAATTTTGTCTTGAAGCATGGTGTAGCATGGGTTACACTATTAATATAACAGCAGTAAACTACATTGCTGCATTTTGCTACAGTATGCGTAAAAAGCCAATGTCAGTGCAAAGGTTGAGATTGCTTCTTTCTCACCAGATCAGAAATTCTCAGGGCAGTCTTTGCAAGAGCACAATGAAGATCATCTTCTACAACAAGTCTACTTTGTATTTAGACTTGATAACCAACAAGCTGGAAAACCCTGTTTCACAAAGATATATTGTTGGAAATGGAAGAGGAAGGTCCAACAAAGTCTCAGACAGAACAGGCTATGACTGCAAACACTTGATCCAGAATTTTGTAACTGGCATTGTAGAGAAATCAGTTCTCGCTGCATTGTTGTTAATAAGTTCAATGAACTCCTCTTGTGCTGTCTCAGGAACATCTTCAACTTTGTCTGTGAATGGGCTTCTGGCAAGTGCAAATGGGGTGTCAGGTAGATTTGGAAAGTATGATGAAATTTCATCTGCAAGCAAGTGCACGTGTTCTTTCACAGAAATTATCATCGTAATCCTTTTGCCTGGTTCAATGTCATGTTCCTCCAAGAAAGCAGATAAGGTAGGCAACATGTAAATTTTCTTTTCATCCAATTTTTTTTTTGCCAAAGCTGAACTTTCATTTGGAATGATCAGATCTTCTCAGACAAATTGAGGCATGTTGCATTTTGTCCTTGCAATGATAAATTTAACTCATTCAAGATGGCAAAGATGTCAATCAAGTAAGCTATTTTCTGCAGTTCACTTTTATCACCGAAAAGTGCTTCAAACTGCGGTCTTGCTTTCTGATTAAAAAACGTTTTGAGTTCATCACGAAGCTCAAAAACACGTTTTAAAATTTTTCCTCTCGACAACCATCTCACTTCAGTGTGAAATAGCAGAGCATTGTTCGGTGCATCCAACTCATTGCACAGTTGCGAAAACAGTCGACTGTTTCAAGTGCTTGCCTTTACAAAATTGACACAACTTATGACACGTTTCATTACTTCTTGTAACTCTTGTGGCAGCATCTTCGTTGCTAATATTTGCCGATGAATCATACAGTGAGTTCCGATGACTTTTGGTGACTCATTCAATACTAAACATTGAAATCCTGATTGACATCCTAGCATAGCTGGATCACCATCTGTGCAAACACCACAAACCTTTTCCCAAGAGATCTTATGCTCTTTCAGAAATGAACCAACTGTGTCAAATACATCACATGCAGTAGTTGTCGTTTCAAGAGGTTTGCAAAAAAGAAACTCATCTTTAAAGTCGCC
>NW_005371748.1:321246-327037 GCF_000412655.1 Myotis brandtii
GATACTAAATATTGGAAGTGGAGCAGATTTAATTTCCTGGATTACCTGATCAAGAATATCAGCAGACATGTCATCTATTCTTCTGCAGACAGTGTCATTAGATAAGGAAATTGCACTCAATTTCGTAACAAAGTCGTCTCCAATTATAACTCGAACAATGTCTTTGGCCACTGGCAACAGTAAATCCTCAGCAATGGTGTGAGGTTTCATAGCTCTGGCGATTCTGTGTGCCACCAAATATGAAGCTTCAATGGCTACTACGTTTTGTTTGTGGTGCTTGCCACCAGTGTCAAGTCTGGCTTTCTTGAGTCCATCAGCTTTGCTTCTAAAATAGTTGGTATCCTTGCTGGCAAAGTTTGGATGCTTGCTATCAAAATGGTGTTTTACTTTGTTCGGCTTCATAGATTCGGCTGATAGAACTTCACAACAAATAACACATTGCAGTTTCTCAATCCCTGCTGTAATTATTGAGGTAAAACCATACTGTAAAAAGTCCTCACTATATTTTCTTTTCTTAATGTTCTCTACACGATCTATTGTCATAGGATGGTTTGCTAATGAAAATAATATATAACAATAGCTTTAATAATACAAAAGATGATACATGGCATAGTTCAGTCAATACAGTTCATTAAAGTTTCCTATGATTTACCATTCTCTGTTTTTTTTTTTACATACCTGTTACTATCACAAGGGGGCAGTATTCACATCAACCACAGCTGAATATAAAAAGGCCGATCAGCATCCAGATTAAGTTCCCATGGTACATATATATATATTTTTTTGCAGTAGTTGATGATTTTACAGTACATGATTTTACATTTACCCAGTAATTATAATTCATGAAGTGTCGTTTTACCTCCAATACTGCTGCTTTCAACACAGTAGCTGCTTTCTACACAGTAGCTGCTCTCTACACAAGTGTGTCTGGTCCGCATAAGTACATTATGCCGCAAATCCTGTCAAATACACCTGTATTTGTATGGGGTGTATGTGATGGGGTTGGCACGATGATGTCATCATGCTGGGTACTCATATGTGGGCATATCTGCATGTGGGCGGACCCGCCTGGTGAAAGATAGAGGAGCGGTGTCTTGGTTCCTAAGACCATAGAAAATATATGTTTTCCGATGGTCTAACGTGACCCCTGTGAATGGGTCGTTCGACCCCCAAAAGGGTCGCGACCTACAGGTTGAGAACCGCTGCTCTAGAAGCTGCAATTCTGGAAGCAGACCTCTGACCTTCTGTACAATGGGAGGATTAGGCAGTGGAAACTTCACTCAGTGTGAGAACCAGGCTCCACTCTCACTCCTGCTTTGTGCTTACTGACTTGCTCCTCATCGCTGGTTGCTGTCCACTCTGAATGCATGAGTCCCTCTCTTTCCCTTATTATTGCAATTGTTAGGTGGACACAGGAATCTGACCCCAGGTTTGGTGCTGACATCTGGCAGCTTTCAAGCCTCGCCCTCCCTCGTCCACTTCTGCCCACATCTGGACACACAGTTGAGGAAGTCTGGTGGCCTCCCCTCTGTACTGGAGCGGGTCCATCCACTCAAGCCCCTGCTAAGCGCAGGACCCCCACCAGGCCTCAGAAAGATGGGCTGTATCTGGTATCCCCATCACCAGGCCATATCCGTCCCATCCACTCCACCTGCTGCCACTGGGGGCTGACACCTGATGGGGAGAGCAGGACTCAAGGGGGGGCGCTCCCAGCCTCCCTCCTCTGGGACCCCAACACCTGGTCTGTGATTCACCTGGGAGCACAGCCAGGAGGATGGCCAGGGCGGTGGCACAGCCCATTCTGGAAGCAGATAGTGATGACAGCTCTGAGCATCCCGCTGGTTGTTGGGGAGGGAATTCCTGGATTAATAGGGTGGTTGCCCAGGTGAGTTTGCATATTTCCAGCCCTGCCTTCCTGGGGAGATGTCCGAGGAGTCATAACCAAGAACCCCGGGGCCTGAGGAGAGGTACCTGTTTGAACCCTGGGGAGGGAGCAAGACTGGCACCCAGACTGCGGGCCTGACAGGGCACTCACATGAACCCAGTGTGTGGCAGGCAATTCCTGGGCTGGGCCTACTGACAAGGCAGGGCTGCCGTGCGTCCTGATTGGCTCAGGCCTTCAGTGGGCAGAGCGTTGAGGGAACACCTTCATCCTCATACTTGTTAAGGAAGGAAGGGGAAGGCAGACTGAATCAGGGTGAAGGTCTAGAAGGGTTGTCAGTAAGAGAGAGAGATGGTTCAAGTCTGAATGAAACAAGCACATGTTGGAATTGAGGTGCAGGGAGAGGGTGGGGTCAGTAAATGGACAGGTGCTGAGAGGGAACAGCAGGGCTGCGGGGGGAGGGGACTGGTGAGTCACCCTGACAGCCTTCAACCTGGACACTGGCCACGGTGACCAGACATCTCCTGGGGGAAGGGGGTGTTGTTGGATGGGGAACCCAATGAGGCCTTGAGGGCAAGCACATACTGAGGGTGGGGGATTCTAGCCAAACCAGCTTAATGGGATTCTTGCTAATATTGGGCTGTGTAGAGATGGCCCTTCAAGTCTACATACAGATCACAACCTGGTTGGGAAGAGATTGGGAGGAGGCTGAATGAAGCTGGTCACAGAGAGGTCCTGGTCAGGAGTTGCTTTCGCCTTGGTGGGAGGTGCCCTGGTTGGCCACCAATGCTAGGGCTGGGGTCACCCCGTGGTGGAAACAGTGGACACAGCCACATGCAGAGAGGCTGTGGTTGTCCTAAAAGCACCTGGTGTCCTGGAGGCTCTGACCCTGCTGAACCCAGAGGTAGTGACTCATTTCATGGATTAATACATTGGATTGGATTGTATAGTGTTAACAGTCCCACCGGATTTTCACACAGATTACCAAAGTGATCCTGGGAATATGGCACATTAAATGCCAGGGAGCTGTGCAGACAGCCCAGGGTGCACTGGGCCTGCCCCGCAGGCAAGCCTGATGACAGGGAACAGATATTCAGATATTCAGGGGATGGACGGGGCCACCACAAAGAAGGCTGCACCAAGACTGTTCAGAGTATGAGGAGAAGCCGACTGATTGGATTGGCCAGGGCTGAGGGCTCCTGACCCAGGAGAGCAGCCCGTGGAGCTGCATGTGGACCAGAAGCAGAGGAAGGAAAGGGAGAATGGAACTGCAGCCTGAAGACAGGTGTGAATGCAGTCTTCAGTGTCCAGGGTATAAAGAATGGGCGCCTCCTGAGTGTGGTGGGATTGTTAAAGAAGACTCTCCCTGCAGGCTGCCATTGAGCCGCCACTCAGGAGAAGTCTCAGGCCAGGGCTGTGGGGGCCACGACGCACTAGTGTCACTGTGAGCCCCAGGGCACCCTGACCCTGTGCCTTTCTGTCCAGCAGAGCACTGGGCTGAGAAGACCATGGTTAAGTTTAGGACTAGTCTGTGAGGAGGACAGCAGCGTGAGGACACAGAACCTGAGGATTTCTTGCAAATGGACAGTTTTCTCATTAATTACAAAATGGAGCTGTACCTTGTTACTTTAGAATTTTCTGTGGTTATGAATTTGTGTGTGCAATCCAGGTGGTTGGTACTTTTAGACAGTGGAATGAATAAAGTGGGGCCTTGACTTACGAGTGTCCCAACTAACGAGTTTTGTGAGATACCAGCTGTCTCTCGGCCGATTTTTTGCATTGAGTTGACAGAGTAATTTGAGTTAACGAACTCCTTAACGAGTTCAGTCTTGGAATGAATTAAACTCATAAGTCAAGGCCCCACTGTATAAGAAAAGCCGAGCCTGGCTGGCATGCATCAGTGGTTGACCACTGACCCATGAACTAGAGGTCACAGTTTGATTACTGGTCAGGGTATATGCATAGGTTGCAAACTCAATCCCCATGGAGGGTGTGCAGGAGGCAGTTGATAGATAATTCTCTCTCATCATTGATGTTTCTCTCTCTCTCTTCCACTCTGAAATCCATAAAAACATCTACACTAAGAAAAGAGAAAGATGCAAATTGCCAGTACCTTCGGGACATCCACCAGCCAATCAGGAGTGAGTATGCAAATTAACCCAGCAAAAAATGGTAGGTTAATTTGCATATGCAGATGCTGAGTGGCCAGGGGCACAGCCAGATGCTTGCGTAATTGCTAGGCGTTCAACACTGCCCCAGCCTCTCTGGTCCTCTGGGCAGCGTGGGAAGTCAGAAAGGAGGCTGTGGCTGGAGCGAAGGCAGTGCCGGCAGCCAGGGGAAGGAAGGCCCATTCTTGCATGAATCTTCATCATCAGGCCTCTAGTATTTTTATAAGAAAGACAGGCCAGGAAATCATTAGTTTTCATCTGTGTTGAGTTACACTCAATGGAAGTACACATTTTCTTCCCCTTGTTCAATTTCTTAACACATTGTATGCGGGAAAAATGTATTTATACGTTTTACTTATACGTTTTACGTTGACTGGTAGTAGAGCGCGGGACACGTATTAATATGTTTTTTATAGACTAGCGGTAGAATGCGGGTAACGTATAAATATATAAACTAAAGTTATCATAATTTTACTGAACGTTGCCATTTGCGCAAAAAATTAGCAAAAATGGCCCGCGCCACCTGTTAGCACGTGATAAAACTACCCTCAAACAATGTGTTAAGTAAACACCTCTCTTACCATCATTTACTAAACTTTGAGTTTTCTCTGAAGTTATTCCAGTTATGGATTCCTCTTGCAGTTCTGCTTTTTGTCTGTTCTTTAAATTTCACCTTCACAGATATCTCACTGTCTACACAAGCTCTGGTCACTGGGGACACCTTGACATTCAGCTCACCAGCCCACCTTGCCCATCACAGTGGCTCGCTCTACAGATGGCAGAGTGTCTGACATAAGGTTTATTTTCTGTTAGAAGTGTTAGAAGTGTTCTGTGCTGGCTGTGGCCTCACCTTGCACAGGCCTGCCCATTAGTAGCATTGAGTTACCAGGTATTGCCATAGTTCATGGCGGGTCGGCTTAGCAGGGGGCTGAAAGCAGCTTCAGGCCACTTGACTGACACATGTCTTGGGTGAACATCGAGGATGCACATGTCAGATGAATATATTTAGTGGGTTGTATGTGTTGATGACTAAAATCTATCTATCTATCTATCTATCTATCTATCTATCTATCCTATCTAATAAAAGAGAAACATGATAATTAGCCGTAAATCCGCTACCCTTCCCATTGGCTAATCAGGGCTATATGCAAATTAACTGCCAGCCAAGATGGCAGCTGGCAGCCAGGCAGCTTAAAGCGAACATGAGTCTTGCTTGCTTCAGTGACGGAGGACTCCAACGTTCCCCACCTGCCTTGCTGGCCTCTGAGCTTTCAGTTTGAAACATTGTTACAAATAAAGAAGCTAAACAAACTCCAGAAACCTGCTTTCACCAGCCGGGATCTCAGAGCTGGAGTTGATACAGTGTTTCGATTATAGAACCCAAACAAACCAGATACCTGCTTTCAGCAGCAGAGGCCTAAGAGCTGGAGCCAAGCCTCAGAGCTAAAGCTGGCCCAGAATAAAAAAGAAAAAGAAAAAAAGGAGCAGTTGGGAGCTTCAGTCACTGAAAACAGCTCTTAGCCCCTCACCCAGACTGGCCAGGCACCCCAGTGGGGACCCCCACCCTGAAGGGTGTGTGACCAGCTGCAAACAGCCATCATACCCTCACCCAGGCTGGTCAGGCACCCCAGTGGGGACCCCAACCCTGATCCAGGACACCCTTCAGGGCAAACCAGCCAGCCCCCACCCATGCACTAGGCCTCTATCCTATATAGTAAAAGGGTAATATGCCTCCCAGCAC
>NW_005371748.1:327964-340541 GCF_000412655.1 Myotis brandtii
AGGGATTGGGCCTGCCCTCTGCCACCCAGGAGCAGGCCTAAGCCAGCAGGTCGTTATCTCCCGAGGGGTCCCAGACTGCGAGAGGGCACAGGCCGGGCTGAGGGACCCCCCCTCCCCACCGAGTGCACAAATTTTTGTGCACCAGGCCTCTAGTCTATCTATAAAAGCCTAATATGCAAAGTGTCCCCTCAGGAATTCGATCAATTAGGAGTATGATCACTCGGTATGACATGTTCTGACCAACAGGGGAAGATGTAGAATGAAGGAAGGCAAGGGGCAAAGGGGTGACTGTCTGAGGGAAGGGGCCATGTAGGGACAGTGTGTAGCAGTCTGAGGACAGAGATTGTGAGCTTATTTTTTAAAATATATTATTATTGATTTCCAAGAGGAAGGGAGAGAGATAGAATCATCAATGATGAGAGAGAATCATGATCAGATGCTTCCTGCACATCCCCTACTGGGGATCAAACCCCCAACCTGGGCATGTGCCCTGACCAGGAATTAAACCATGACCTTCTGGTTCATAGGTCAACTCTCAACCACAGAGCCACACCAGCTGGGTCAGAGAGTGTGATGAAATGTTTTCATCCTACATTCTGTGTGGTTTACATACATTGAACAATCCTCGCATTATGGATGATATTCTACTTGTTCATGATAAAAGATCCTTTTAATATGTTCTAGTATATTGTTGACTTTGTATCTGGGTAAGGGGAGGATGCAAGATTTATTTTGAATCACACATCAGAAATAAGCCTTAGTTTCATGACCAGATTGTCATTCTACATATGGTTTTAAAGCAGCGGTTCTCAACCTGAGGGTCGCGACCCCTTTGGCGGTCTAATGACCCTTTCACAGGGGTCGCCTTAGACCATCCTGCATATTAAATATTTACATTATGATTCATAACAGTAGCAACATTACAGTTATGAAGTAGCAATGAAAATAATTTTATGGTTGGGTCACAACATGAGGAACTGCATTTAAAGGGCCAGAAGGTTGAGAACCATTGGTTTAAAGCCTCATCCACCAAAAGCAAGCGTAAAATGCAGGGCATATGGGGAAAGCTTCTAACATTGGAGAAAATACCTGAATAATAATCAACAGGAGATTTTTAGAAATAGATATGTTAAGGGTCATGCAGGTAGGGATAAAGAGAAATAGGACCCTATGAAAAGGTGATTCCTTGTTACTTACATGCACATCCTCAAAGTGTCTCAGTTATAGAAGGTAACACCTTCCCAGGTCCAGGGGATTCACACTAGGGCACCTTTGGCATCATTACTCAACTGGTCACATCAGTGATCACCGAAGCTGCATAATTCATTGGGCTCCCAGGAAAAAATATGTCAACACTTACAGAGAAGAGTGGACACCCCTCACTTCAGGAGCCATTGTGATGGTGTTTCTTTATAAGGAGCCATAATTTCAATGGACCTGGACCCCTGTCTCTGTCCATTATCATCAACGTCACCATCATAATTTCATCATCATCATCATCAACATCATCATCAACACCATCATAATTTTCATCATCATCATTTGCTTACTTATAATTATTCTTCTCATTTTTGTAGATCTTGTTTTTGTACACACATAAAGATATTTTATCTCAATTTTTGCTTTTTTATACTTGTAAGTATAATGGGTAGCCATACTCTATTTTCTTTTTTGTTTGTGTTCTGACAACTGTTGGTTCATTGCTGCTGCTTCTTCCATCTGCTCCTTACATGGGAATTGAGTTAAGAAATCATAGTTTTTTCTTTAGATGTCATTTTGAGATTGAAACCACCCACTGGAAGCAGAATTCCTCACCATCCCCAACTTCCTGGACAAAATAAAGCCCTGAGCAAGTCTCCTTTCATGGCTTCATCAAACTAGCCCTGATTGGAGGGCCTTTCCTCTGCTTCCAGAGATTTCAACCATGGACATAATAAAACATCCCATGTCCCTTAATGTTTGTGTTCATGATCAGCCTAGACATCTGCACCAAGTTATGTGGCTGCCTCTGCCTCTTCCTGGTGTCAGCTACTCTTGTGCTATGAGCATGATGACAAGTCAATGACTGTCATCACCGGGGTTTTCTTCTCAGCTTTGGGTTCAAATAACTGTGTTGGCCACGGCTAGAAATAGAGATGTTTTTCAATTTAAGGTGAGCATTCAGGTGAGCCGCACTGTTAAGTCAGTGGAGCCTCTTGTTAGATTCAGGGCATTTGGGTCAGAAAATTAGATGATTGTCATTTGGGCACAAGAGTGTTTGAAAGAGATTCTGTGCCTTTTGTCCACATGAGAAAGTTGTGTCTCTTTACAACAGACTTTTTAACGCAAGGGCTTCTGAGGTAAGTGCAGAATCGGGAATCCAGAGGATCTCTGAGGGAAACTGTGACATGAAGAGGAAACCACACAGGAAACCAGCCCAAACCTCCAACTGCACCTGCTGCTGGGATGGTCCTTGTGTTCAGGGACCCTGATCGCCCCCCTGGTGGTCACAGCCCATCCTGCAGGGAGGTTTGTGTCTGGGCTCACACTGATTTCCCTCACTGTGTCTTGCACAGTAATACATAGCCATGTCCTCAGACTTGAGGCCATTGATCTGCAGATAGGCCGTGCTGACAGAGGTGTCCATGGAGAAGACACATCTTTCTGAGAAGCCCTGGGCATACATGGGTTTCTCAGTTTCTGTGTTGATCCAGCCCATATACTGCAGGCCCTTTCCCAGGGCCTGTCACACCCACCGCATAGAGTAGCTGGTGAAGGTGTATCCCGAAGCCTTGCAGGAGACCTTCACAGAGGCCCCAGGCTTCCTCACCTCAGCCCCAGACTGCACCAGCTGCACCTGGGAGTGGACACCTGTGGGGAGGAGACAGGAGTGGGTGGAAAACCCTCTTGACTCTCCCTGGTCCCTTTCTCAACCCAGACTCTGGAGAGCCCCTTACCTGTAGCCATGGCCACCAGGAGGAGGGTTCTCCAACTCCAGTCCGTGGTGAGGACTGTGATGTTTGCACTTCTCTAGGGGAGGGTGTGGCTGTGTGTAATGCCCTCAGGGGACAGACTTATCCATATTTAATCCAGTCTGCCTCCTCTCTTTTGCATATTCATGAGACAGAGTATTTCATAGCTGAGGTCTTGGCCCCACCTGAGAGAAAATGGTTGACACGGGGAACAGGCTCAACGGGAGTCTGAGTGTCCAAGTCCTAATCTTGGGTGGAGGAGTTGAGTCATCTGTCAGGTTCGTGACCTCTGTGCAGACTGAGGAACCAGCCCCACAGGACATGCTCACCTTTCTGGGCCCACCTTTGGGTGACATGGGGCCACCTGGAGCAGCTCTGGGCTTTGATACCTGAATGTCTTCTTCCTGGATCAGCGTGTCTCCAAAATGTTGCGCCTAGTGAGGTGATAAATCCATCCCTGCCCCATCCCCTTACAATTCAGATATCCGAAAGCCATTGAAACACCCCCTTGTGTGTAGTTCTTATGTCTCAAGGAGTTGGGTAAATGCTCTGATAGAGCAGGATATTCACAGTCACCTCAGCTGTCGTGACCAACTTTCAGTTTGGATTGTTTGTATGAAGAGAGGAAGGCCCAGGACTTAGAGGAATCCCCTCTCCAGCTCCCTCTGCCCCTGCTCCTGTGGCAACAGCCTGTGCCCCTGGGCCCTGAGCGCCCCCTGCTGCCCAGTCCTGGATCTTCAGGGGAGGGTCCTGTCTAGGCTCACAGGGCATTGACCTCTCAGCATCTCTAGTCCAGTAGTGAAAACTGTGCCTTGACGTCAGATTCCTCCCTCAGGGACATTGTGTGGTTTTGATGTCTCTGGACAGAGTGATCTGGCCTTCCTGAGCCCTAATAGGTTTGCAGGGAGACCCCAAACCAGGGCTTTAGGAAGTCACCAGGGAGCCCTTCCCTGGAACTCCCAGTTGCACAGACACTGCTGACCCTCCCCTCATTCGGAACCTCCCAGGGCCCTGGGGCCACTTATGTTCTTAGGTTCCTCTCGTTGAAGGTCCCATGTGAGTATACCGGCATTGGGCCAAATCTCACAGTACTTTTAGTATTTAATAAATTACACTCACCCCCCCAACACGCACACACTGATGATTTTTTTTTGCTATGAATCCACATTTGCCCTTCTTCCCTGTCCATCGCACATGGGCAGGGACCACAAGGGAATTTTAGGCCTGGGTGTGACTTTCTTTGGAAACCGATTAAATTCACCCACAATACAAACACAGCCTTTGAAGAGCAGGCTCTTGTGTGTCCGTGCTTTTTCTGGTCCTGTACACCCACATGCAGGTTAGAACAAGTCAGGGAGAGTCAGAGGTGGCGATGGGTCACCCTTTGACTGCAGGGGAGCATTGCAGTGTGTCCCCAAAGACCCCCTCATTAAGCTGGATGTACACCTCAGAACTAGGAGGGGGAGAGGCAGCATCATTGTCAGCTGTCAGGTGAGGCTGCTCTCCCAGGTAACCTGGTGGGTGGGGCCACAGTGGGCAGGTGAGTGAGGCCAGCTCTGGGAGGGACCCTAGCTTCCTCAGGATCCTCATTCCAGGATGAATTAAGAGTCTGTCTGTTCTTGGTGTCCAACCTGATGGTTAACTCCCGCCCTGTTGCCCTCAGTCCACTGCCTCCCATGTGGAGACACTCACTGCTCAGAGAACCACAGCTGCACCATCAGCCCCTGCAGAAGCCTCCATCTCCTCCAGCATCGGCATCTCTGGTTCACCCTCATGGGTAGTCCTGTCCTGAGTACACTGTCGCGAGTGAGAATTCAGAAACCACTGGTGGTTACTCAGGCTCCTACATGGAGAGTTCAGGGATATCCCCATTTTGTCAAACCCATGTGTTTGTGCTGGTCCATCAAGCACCTGGCAGGTGTCTGCCACTATTTCCTGTAAGTGAGTGTACATTTATCCTCTATGTGGCTCTTGTCCTGATGGGTTGTTACATGCATGCCCTGCATTAAGCAACATCCTTTCTTAACAATGTTCACAGCAAAGTGATGACTCAAATGAATCTCTGTCGCTTCAGGAAATGTCCATCAGGAACGTTCCTGCATGAAGGGGGCTGATGGCAGCTTCAGGCCACTTGTCTGGGACGTGTCCTGCGTGACTCTGGAGCAATGCACATGTCAAATTAATAGATGAAGTAGGTTGTGTGCATTAGTAACTAAAATTTTATAGAAGACAGCAAGGAGCACGGGAGTGCCTGTCTGAAGTAAGGGGCATTGTAGGGCAGTGTGTACCAGTCTGAGGACAGAGAGTGTGAGGATCTTTTTGTAAAATACTAGAGGCCCGATGCACGAAATTCATGCAAGAGTAGGCCTTCCTTTCCCCGGCTGCCGGCACCAGCTTCCCTCTGGCACCCGGGACCAGGGCTTCCCTTGCTGCCCTGGCTTTATCCAGAAGGTCATCTGGAATTATGTCTAGTCTAATTAGCATATTATGCTTTTATTATTATAGATATTTAATTCATTTCAGAGAGGGAGAGAGAGATATATACAGAAACATTAATGATGAGAGAGAATCATGGATCTGCTGCCTCCAGCATGCTCCCTGCTGGGGAACCAATCCAGTGGGCATGTACAAGTGGGCATGAATTTAAAGATAAATCAGGCCCAGGGAAATCTAGTGCCCTCGTCATCATTAATTATGTGTGCTCTTGTTCAAGATGCACTATTCCCACTCCACATAGAGGATCAAAAGCCTACTGAAGGCCAGGAGGATTTACCACCACCCCTCCACCTGAGGTAGAGCCTGTAGTACCTAAAGCCCCGCTCCTGGAGGAAATATTTCCTGATCCTCTGCCTCCCGTGTGGGAGAGTCCATCAACTAGATCCTTGGGGAGCTTTTGGTTTGCCCAGTTATGCAAGATAAACAAGGCAATAGGATTCATGAGCCACTCTCCTTTAATACATTTAAGGAAATAAGGAAGGGTATCAGAGACAATGGGGCTAACAGCCTGTTTATAATGGGCTCCTCAATGTCTGTCTGAATATTATCACACTAGAGGCCTGGTGCACAAAAATTTGTGCACTCGGGGATGGGGGGGTCCCTCAGCCCGGCCTGTGCCCTCTTGCAGTCTGCAACCTCTCAGGGGATGACCTCTTTCTGTCTTAGGCCTGCTCCCCGGGGGATTGGGCCTATAATGGCAATCAGACATCCCTCTGGCAGCCTGGCAGCCCTCGGGGGATGTCCACTTGCCGGCAGGGAGCAGACCTAAGCTGCAGTCAGACATCCTTAGCGCTGCTGAGGAGGCAGGAGAGCCTCCCACCACCACCACGCAGCCATCAGGTTGGCTTGTGGCTGAGCAGAGCTCCCCCATGTGAGAGCACACTGACCACCAGAGGGCAGCTCCTGCATTGAGCGTCTGCCCCCTGGTGATCAGTGTGTGTCATAGTGACCAGTCATTCTCAGTCTTTCTTCTGTTAGGGTCAGTTTGCATATTACCCTTTTACTAAATAGGATAGAGGCCTGGTGCATGGGTAGGAGCCGGCTGGTTTGCCTTGAAGGGTGTCCCGGATCAGGGTGGGGGTCCCGCTTGGGTGCTTGGCCAGCCTGGGTGAGGGGCTGATAGCTGTTTGCAGCTGGTCACACCCCCTTCAGGGTGGGGGTCCCCACTGGGGTGCCTGGGCAGCCTGGATGAGGGGCTGATGGCTGTTTTCAGGCTGGCCACACCCCTTTTAGGGTGGGGGTCACCACTGGGGTGCTTGGGCAGTCTGACTGAGGGGCTGAGGGTTGTTTTCAGGCTGGCAGACTACTGAAGCTCCCAGCATTTCCTTTTTTTTCTTTTTTTTTATTCTGGGATTTATTTACCTTCTATAATTGAAACATTGTTGCCGTTACTGGCGCTTCCAGCTCTGAGGCCGTGGCCACCTGAAAGCAGGTATCTGGGGTTTGTTTAGCTTCTATAATTGAAACATTGTTGCTTCCGTAGCTAAGAGCCAGGCCGTGGCAGGCGGGGAACTTTGGCTTCCTCCATCACGGGAGCCAGCAAGCTTCCTGCTCGCTTCGGCTGCGTGGATGCCGGCCGCCATCTTTGTTGGCAGTTAATTTGCATATCGCCCTGATTAGCCAATGGGAAGCATAGCGGAGGTACCGTTAATTACACTTTTTGTCTTTTATTAGATAGGATGACACCTTGGTACTGGCAGATTTAGCTAAAAGAGCGTTAGAGGCCAGTTAGTATTTGCTATGGAGAGCAGAATATGATGAGATCTGTGAGCAACAGGCTGTTTGTGGGTGTTCAATGGCAGCCCCACCTGGCAGCCCTGTGGGCTGCATTCTGGCTGTAAGTCCCAGGGCACTGTGAGACATCCTGTGAGGAATCCATAGAGAAGGAGCTTATTTTGCATCCTGTATTACCACCTAGAATATTACCTCATTGAACATCAGCACAATTATGGTACTTAGGAGATAAGCAGAAATCCTAATACCCATATATCTCACCAGGGAATGACAAGGCTCATCAGCTATTGGAGCCTTAGAAAAAACATAGGACCAATTATGGCACAAAAGATTTTTGGGAATGCTCATTGTAGCCATCATCTCAGCTATTGTCATTCTGACTACTGCCAGCATCTCTGTGGCAGCCCTTTCTGAGTCTGTATAGATGGTCACATTCATAGAAAATATGGCCAAAAATGTAACTAGGGAATTCAGTATACAACAACACATAGATAAAAAATATTAGCTAGAACACAGGCAATAGAGGCAGCCATTGGATATTTGGGGAAAGGCAGGATGCTATAGCAAACAGGCAAGTGTTCAATTGCTATTGGGAACATAAGCACATATGTGTCACCCCTTAAAATGGAGCAGTAGTCACCATCAGTGGATTGATGTTAAAAAGCATCTATGGGGAGTCTTTCATGATAACCTTACTAGAGAAGTAAACACATTGCAAAAGCAAATTAAAGAATCCTCACTTGCTATCAATGAACATGGACTACTGACCACTGCTTAGAATGCAGTAAAGGAGAATTTGGAGTGGATAGACCCCGCCACGCGGTTTCCTAGAATTAATTGGTACCTGATCAGACTAACTATTGCTGTCATTATAATTCTCTTTGATTTTCTTATAGTCTGTAAAATCAGAACTCAAGCAATGAATGCACTTCTCAGACCCAGACATTCCAAAGCAGAAAATTTGCCACCTTCCTCTGTCTTCGGCATCCAGTAAAACAAAATAGGGAGAGATGTGGGGAAGCACGGGACTTGGTTGGAAAGTCTGTAAGGAGGAAACTCCGAATGGTCAGAACCTCCTGGGGGAGTTGGCTGAAGGCAACTACCCCTGCCTTGACTTTTCCAAACGAGTTTGTGTACGTGCGAGCCTCTGGGTGTCTCTTGGAATCTTTATGCTCAGTCTTCAGATGTCCTTGCTTAAAGGACACTGCAGATTCATGTGTCTTCTCAAGGATGCTTGCCCTGCTGAATGTATCTAAAAGTTAATTTTAGTTCAAGATGCTTTTGCAATAAAAGCCTAAGGAGACAGGTGAATGGGGTTGTTTGGTTGCTCTAGCGAGGCAGTCCCTTAGCCCTCTCTTTCACAGAAACATGTGTCAGAGTAATCATTCATCCTTTGCTCAGGGTCTGCCAGTCAGCCTCAGCAATCGTCACCAGCACCAGCACCACAGTTATAATCATCATCATTTGCCTATTCATAATTATTTTCTCATTTTCAGTAGACTTTAATTTTGTACACACATAATGACATATTATCTCAACATTTGCTCAGTTTATATACTTGTTCAGTAAAATATCTAGTCATACTTTATTTTCTTGTTTGTTTGATTTCTGAAAATTGATGGCTTATTCCTGCCTCTTCTCACTTGGCCTCGCATGGAAAGCTGAAAAGAAAGGTTGGGTCTCCTCTCTGTATGTTAATAAGAGGTTGAAACCACACAAGCTGTTGTAAGCAGAATTCCTCCTCCTCCCCCACCACCTCAACTAAATAAAATCCCTGAGCAAGTCTCCTTTCCTGGCTCCATCAAAGCAGGTCTGACTTCCTGATGGGCCTTTCCTGTGCCTCCCAGAGATTTCAACTCTGTGCATAATAAATATTCCATGTTCACTGGTGTGTGTTTGTTACCAGCCTGGACACCTGTACCAAGCTGCTGTGGGTCTCTTTGCATCAGCCTAGCATCACCTACACTCGGTGGTATGAGCATCATGACAAGTCAATGACTGTCACCTCCTGGGATCTTTCTTCTCTAGCTTTGGGGTCACACTCCTCTGGTGCCCACTATCCAGCACACATGTGTCCCACTGGCTGGCAGCGACCATGAGCTGTGTGGGGCTGAGCTGCCCTGTTGAGTCAGCAGAGCCTGTGATTTTATTTAGGTGACTTGGGCAGAATTTTTGATCATCAATTGGTACTTGGTACAAGAGTGTCTGATAAAATTCTCTGCAGTGTGTCCACGTGAGAAAGTTGTGTCTGTTTAAAACAGACGTTTCTAACCCAGAAACTTCAGAGGTAAGTGCAGAGTCAGGAATCCAGAGGTTCCCTGAAGGAAATGTGGCATGAAGAGGAAACCAGCCCAAACCTGCAACTGCACCTGCTGCTGGGATGGTCCTTGTGTTCAGGGACCCTGAGCGCCCCCTGGTTGTCACAGCCTCTCCTGCAGAGAGGTTTGTGTCTGGGCTCACACTGACTTCTCCTCACTGTGTGTCTGTTGTACAGTAATACATGGCAATGTCCTCAGCTTTCAGGATGTTCATTTGCAGATACAGCGTTTTCCTGGCATTGTCTCTGGACATTGTGAATTGGCTCTTCACAGAGATGGCATAATAAGTACTACTTCCGTCAGGATTAATATATGAGACCCACTCCAGCTCCTTCCCTGGCACCTGGCGGACCCAGTTCACCCAGAAGTTACTGAAGGTGAACCCAGATCCTACACAGGAGAGTCTCAGAGACTCCCCAGGCTGCACCAAGTCACCTCCAGACTTCACGAGCTGCACCTCACACTGGCACCTGCAAACACAACTATGTCCTGGTCAGGACACTCTCTCACACTCACAGTTTCTCCCGCACATATCCACTCACATACACAGTATATCTTGTTGTCCATAAATTACCTCTCAAAATGGCCACAAGGAAAACCCAGCTCAGCCCAAACCCCATGGTGAGTGCTCTGTCTCAGTCCTGATCAGGGAATGGGAACACCTGGGGATCCTGGGGTTGGGCTCCTGTCCCAGAGCTGCAGGGTCATGGCTGGGCTGGTTTTTATGAGCAGAGGAGGACCTATTTGCATGTTCTACTACTATATAGGGAGATCTGGGGTTGGATTATGACAGAAAGGACATGGTCCCAGAGTGTGACATGTCCAAGCATGCATGTCTGTGAAGAATTACTTCCCATATCTGGGCCTGTGCTCTCCCCAGTAGATGAAAATGCTCCAGGAGACCTGTATGAAGACCCAGAAGAGAAAATTGTCATAAAAAGAAAAATAAGAGTTTTAAAATGAGATATGCCTTTGACAGTCACCAATAATGACAACCAAGAGAAAGCAACCCTCACAACCTGAGAAAGAAGAAAGAGTGCAGGAGGTTCATGTTCTGGAGAAAGGAATTTGCATCCAATTCCACTTCCACCACAAAGTGATCAAAGGATAAACTAAGACCAGAGTGTGGGCCTAGAGCCAGTGGACAAAGTGCTGGGGAAAGTGGATTGTCTGTGTGGGTCCCTGGGAATCAGACGCTTGAACTATAGAGACACAGACAGAGCACCCGGGTCCTATTCCTTTAGGGGAGTTTGGTGCTGGACATGTAGCAGCTGCCTTGCCCTCATTTCTGTTTCATTTTCTAGATTCATTTGTGGGTCCTGTTTCTGTCTTTGGTGATGTAGATGACATTCAGTCAGAACTAGGATTTGGTAGTGAAGATGCAGGTAAAGAGTAGGGAGTAATTAAGTTGAATTCATGAAAATCTTGTGATTGGAAATCTTGATGTCTACATGTGACCCTTGGGACCACTGTCACCATGTCCCCACATGATGGGACCTGCACCTGACTCAGTGCCACATTGTGGTGGAGGGGAAGCTACCTGGGTATACGATGGGAGATTATCCAAGACCAAGGACACACACATCCAGGGTTCTTGTTTCATCAGGTTGTCATCTCCTTGTTGTTTAGCCAGTTCAAGGTTCCTTTCCCCACTTTCCTCTGAAACAGCCCCACATATTCCCTAGAGTCATGAATTCACTTTGTTTAGAGTGTGCAGGAGCACAAGCCACTTGTGTGTAGAATTCCTACCTTAATCTTTCCTGAATTTACTTTCTAGTTCTATAATTTTTCTGATTCAATTTTTGGATTTTCTATATATAAGATTACATAATCTGCATATACATAGGAAGAGGCATTTTAACTTTATATTTCTGATGTAGATAGTATTTTTATTTTTTCTTGACTAGGATTTTTACAAGTATTTCTAGTTTTGTAGAATAGAAGCAGTCACATTGGGCACCCTTTTCTTGATCTTGATCTTGAAGAATAACTTTCTGTTTCCTCTGTGTCTCAGTGGGCACCCTTGTCTTAATCATGATCTTAGAAAATTAACTTTCTATTTCCTCTGTTTAGTATTATGTCACTTGTTGGTTTTATAAATGTTGCTTTTGTTATGTTAAGTCCATACTTTGTATAAGTAATTTATTAAAAACGTATTCATAAAAGGATTTTGAATTTTTAAAGTTTTTAAAATTTTTTTTTATCTATTTATGTGAAGTGTATTTGTTCTAAATTCTGTGGTTTACATACATTGAATCATCCTTGCATATGGACGATATTCCACTTGACCGTTGCTAATGATTCCTTCAATATGCTATCAAATGTCCTAGTGTGTTGTTGACTTGGAACTGGGGAAGAAGAGGATGCAAGACTTATTTTGAATCACAAGTCAGAAATATGCCTGACTTTCATGAGCAAATTGTTACTATACATATGGGTTTAAAGCTCTGACTTCCTGGCGACCCTTCCTGTGCTTCCCAGAGATTTCAACCATGTGCATAATAAACATTTCATGTCCCTTGGTGTGTGTTTTTGTTGTCATCCTGGTCATGTGCACCAAGCGGTGTGGGTCCCTCTGCCTCTGCCTGGTGTCACCTACTCTTGGTGCTATGAGCATGATGACAAGTCAACAACCGTCACCACCCAGGGTCCTTCTCAGCTTTGGGTTCATATATCTGTGTTGACTACGGTTCAGCATTCAGGTGAGCTGCACTGTTAAGTCAGCAGAGCATCTTGTTAGATTCAGGAAACATGGGGCAGAAAATTAGTTGAATGCCATTTGGTCACAAGGGTGGCTGAAAGAGACTCTCTGCCTTCTGTCCACGTGAGAAAGCTGTCTCTGTTGACAACAGACTTTCTAACTGAGAGACGTCAGAGGTAAGTGCAGAGTCAGGAATCCAGAGAGGTTCCCTGAGGGAAACTGTGACATGAAGAGGAAACCACACAGGAAACAAGCCCAAACCTCAAACTGCACCTTCTGCTGGGATGGTCCTTGTGTTCAGGGACCCTGAGCGCCTCCTGGTGGTCACAGCCCATCCTGCAGGGAGGTTTGTGTCTGGGCTCACACTGACTTCCGCT
>NW_005371748.1:340839-350302 GCF_000412655.1 Myotis brandtii
GGACACCTGTGGGGAGGAGACAGGAAGGTGTGGAAATCCCCCTTGACTCTCCCTGGTCCCCTCCTCAACCCAGGGACTGAGGATCCCCTTACCTGTAGCCATGGCCACCAGGAGGAGGGTTCTCCAGCTCCAGTCCATGTTGAGGGCTGTGCTGTGAGCACTTCTGTAGGGGAAGGTGTGGCTCTGGGTGATGCCCTCAGGACACAGACTTACCCATATTTAACCTAGTCTACTCCCTATCTTTTGCATATTCATGAGGCAGAGTATTTCAGAGCTGAGGTCTTGACCTCATCTGAGAGAAGATGGATGACACAGGGACTATGATCAGTGGGAGTCTGAGGGTCCAATTTCTAATTCTTGTGGAGGATATGTGTCCCCTGCCAAGTCCCTGAGCTCCTTCTGAGGAACCAGCCCCACAGGACATGCTCACCTTTGTGGGCCCACCTTTGGGTGACATGGGGCCACCGGGACCAAGCTCTGGGCCTTGATACCTGAATGTGTTCTTCCTGGATCAGCGTGTCTCCAAAATGCTGCCCGTAGTGAGGTAATAAATCCATCACTTCCCCAGCCCCTTACAATTCGGATATCCCGAAACCATAGAAACACCCCCTAGTGTGTGGTTCTCATGTCTCATTGAGTTGGGTAAATGCTCTGATAGAGCAGGATATTCAAGTCACCTCAGCAGTAGTGGCCAACTTTCAGTTTCGATTGTTTGTATGAAGAGAGGAAGCCCCAGGCCTCAGAGGAAATCCCAGCCCAGCTCCCTCTCACCTGCTCCTGGGGCAGCGGCCTGTGCTTCTGGGTCCTGAGTGCCCCCTGCTGCCCAGCCCTGGCTCTCCATGGAAGGGTTCTGTCTGGGCTCAGAGGGCATTGACCTCTCAGCATCTCTAGTCCAGTAGTGAAGACTATGCCCTGACCTCAGTTTCCTCCCTCAGGGACACCATGTGGTTTTGACATCTGTGGAGTGAACTGGCCTTACTGAGCTGCAGGGAGACCCCAAACCAGGGTTTATGAGGGCAGCTGGAGCCCTTCCCTGGAGCTGCCAGATGCACAGACACAGGGACTTGGCAGGGGACACATATCCTCCACAAGAATTAGAAATTGGACCCTCAGACTCCCACTGATCATAGTCCCTGTGTCATCCATCTTCTCTCAGATGAGGTCAAGACCTCATCCAGAAGCTCCTGGGGGCCCTGAGGCCTCTTATGTCCTCAGGTTCCTCATGTTGAAGGTCCCCTCTGCATATCCCGTTGTGTGACCCAATCTCACTGCACTTCTATTTAATAAATCACACACACACACACACACACACACACACACACACACTGTGATAATTTTCTTTAGTATGAAATCCACATTTGCTCCTCTTCCCTATTCATAGCACATGAGCAGGGACCACACATGGATTCTAGGCCTGGGTGTGACTTTCTCTGGAAGCCAATCAAATGCACCCACGATACAAGCACAGACTTTGAAGAGCAGGCACTGGTGTGCCCGTGTTCTTGCAGATCCTGCTCACCCAGATGCAGGTGGAACAGGTCAGGCTTGCTCCATGGAGAGTCAGAGGTGCGGCTGGGTCACACTTTGACTGCAGGGGTGCGTTGCTGAGAGTCCCCTGGAGACCCCCCTCAGGAAGCAGGGAACACACCTCATCACTGGGAGGGGAGGAGGCAGCAGCATTCTCAGCTGTCAGGTGAGGCTGCTCTCCCAGGTCACCTGGTGCGCTGGGCCACAATGGGCAGGTGAGTACCTGCTCCTGGTCACAGAGAGTCATTGTGGGACCTGCTGTCCGGGCATTTACCTGAGACCCTGGGAGGAAGGGAATCTGGAGGCTGATTTTCTGGGAAGGGGCCTGTGAGATGATGATGGGCTAAGACTACAGATGGAGGGAAAATAAAAGTGCAGAGCAGTTGGATCTTGTACTAAATCACTTAAGTGATATTTACCTAATAATGAGATATCAGAAGAAAGGGATTGTGAACCTCCCTGAAGAGACCTGATCATGTGTTTTAAAAATAAAATCCATCGTGAAACTGCAATTATTCTCTGACTTAACAACTTACAGCTCACTGAGCAATTCAGAATCCACACCTTGGAGAACCACTCCAGTGCAGGACGTGTAACTCAGGAAGCTCAAAACGCTCTAGAACCTGCAATTCTGGAAGCAGAAGCTGACCTCTGACCTTCTGTACAAGGGGAGGATCAGGCAGCAGAAACTTCACTCAATGTGAGAACCAGACCCCACTCTCACTCCTGCTTTGTGCTTATTGACTTGCTCCTCATCGCTGGTTGCTGTCCACTCTGAATGCATGAGTCCCTCCCTTTCCCTTATTATTGCAATTATTAGGTGGACACAGGAATCTGACCCCAGGTTTGGTGCTGATGTCTGGCAGTTTTCAAGCCTTGCCTTCCCTCCTCCACTTCTTCCCACATCTGGACATTCCCTTTTAAACTACACTACATGGGATAGGCACTCTGGTATCATCTCACATCAGTGCTTGTGTGAAACCTTATACGAATAGAGCTGAGCTCATTTCCTGCTCCTATTGTACCAGAAAGAGAAAATCCTGGCACCTGTACAGGTGAGATGACCAGGGAGCAGCTCTAAAGGGCCCTTTGCACCATTCAGATGGGTTTCATCCAGTTTTCACTGTCTGTGGGATGTGTAAACATTTTATTTGTTGTTGGCTTGTCAGTAGGAAGGGCTGCAATGGGGACAGGTGGGCATGTGGGTCAGACCCTGAGTTCAGCACTCAGCTGCCTGGGCTGAGCTGGGGTCTCTCTTGGTGGGAACGTTTCCAATCACAGACCGAGGGCCTGTGTCCAGAAAGAAAAGCAGAAAATACAGGAATATGGTAAGGAGAGTCCCCAGTCACTGCCCATATGTCATCTGCCAGCAGCACTGTGTCTTCCTCCTCTGGTGTCTGCAGTGAGAATGTGGGAAGTTAGAGCATCAGAGAAAGAGCAAGAACCATCCTGGATGCAACTGAGACCTTGAGAGGAAATCCTTGTGCCCAACAGGAAGGCCTTTCCTTCCCACCTCCCTCTGCCCCTTCTGGGGCTGCTCTTTGTGCTGGGAGCTGACAGCAGAAAGAGGAAGAACTACATGTGAGTCATGCTCTTGCAGGTGAGGTCCTCATCCCCCAGAAAGTATTCTCCAGGGAGATTAGGTCCTGAATTTAAGTGGACGCCAACTGTGTAGGTGTCTGGTGGCCATGTGAGCATTTGCATATGGGAGGTGTCTGCACCTACAAAGGGCAAGAGTTGAGGGGAGGTCATGGTCTCTGGGACTTCTCCTGGAAGGAGGTGCTGGCTGTGCCCTCAGAGAACCAGGCCCTCCTTGGGGTCCTGGTCACTGTGTCCAGGGACCTCTTCTTCCATAGCAGGAGATGTGCTGCAGAAGGTGGTCAGGAAGTAGGATGTGGGAACAATCAGTGACTTCTTAGGGATAAAATCAATGTACCTCTGCTCCCATGGTATAGATAGATGACATAGATATATATCTTATTTTCTTTATCCTCACCTGAGAATATGTTCATGGATTTGTAGAGTGAAAAAAAAGGGGACAGGGAGTGAGAGAGATATATTGATGTGTGAGAGAAATATTGATCAGTTGCCTCCTGTATGTGCAAGGACTGAGAATCAAATCAGCAACCATTTCATTTATTTATTTATTTAAATGTTTTTTATTGAGAGGAAAGGAGAGGAAGAAGGAGAGAGAAACATCAATGATGAGAGAAAATCATGGATTGGCTGCCTCCTGAACACCCCCTACTGGGGATCAAGACTGAAATCTGGGCATGTGCCCTGGCCAGGAATGGAATCATAGGTGAACAGCTCAACCACTGAACCACACCAGCTGGGCTTCAGTCCCTTTTGTTTTGTTTGCTTGTTTGTTTGTTTTTAATTCTCACCCGAAGATATTTTTCCATCGATTTTTAGAGAGAGTGAAAGAGAGAGGCAAAGACAGAGAGAAAAATCAATGTCAGAGAAACACATGGATTGGTTGCCTCCTGTACATGCCCCAACCAGGGCTCTGGACAGGGAGGAGCCTGAAACTGAGGTACGTGCCCTTGACCAGAATCAAACCCAGGACCCATCCGGTTGCAGACCAACACTGAATCCACTGAGCCAAAAAGCTAGGGCCAGTTTTGAAATATATTTCAGTTAGTTTAGAATTCTACCTTGATATCTTTTCAAATTTCCTTCAGCATTTTAAAGTCCTCATTCCTTTGTCCTCTGGTTATGATAGTTTTTCATGAGACATTTAATGTTTTTATTGATCCTTTTTAAAAATAAAAATTATTTTTATAGATTTCAGAGAGGAATGGAGAGGGAGAGAGAGAAACATCAATAATGAGAGAGAATAATTGATCAGCTGCCTCCTGCACGCCCCCTACTGGGGATGGAGCCCACAACCCAGTTACATGCCCACCCTGGGAATTGAACAGTGACCTCCTGGTTCATAGGTCGATGCTTTACCACTGAGCCAGGTAGGCTTTTCCTGCACTTTTAGGATTCACAGAGCTCCCTGTGTATCTGGGCTCTGGCAACCAGGGCTCTGGACAGGGAGGAGCCTGAAACTGAGGTACGTGCCCTTGACCAGAATCAAACCCAGGACCCATCCGGTTGCAGACCAACACTGAATCCACTGAGCCAAAAAGCTAGGGCCAGTTTTGAAATATATTTCAGTTAGTTTAGAATTCTACCTTGATATCTTTTCAAATTTCCTTCAGCATTTTAAAGTCCTCATTCCTTTGTCCTCTGGTTATGATAGTTTTTCATGAGACATTTAATGTTTTTATTGATCCTTTTTAAAAATAAAAATTATTTTTATAGATTTCAGAGAGGAATGGAGAGGGAGAGAGAGAAACATCAATAATGAGAGAGAATAATTGATCAGCTGCCTCCTGCACGCCCCCTACTGGGGATGGAGCCCACAACCCAGTTACATGCCCACCCTGGGAATTGAACAGTGACCTCCTGGTTCATAGGTCGATGCTTTACCACTGAGCCAGGTAGGCTTTTCCTGCACTTTTAGGATTCACAGAGCTCCCTGTGTATCTGGGCTCTGGTCAGTGGGATGTTGGCAACATTATAGGTAACCAGGCACCAGCCCTTCCTTGACTGACCTCTGACTTCAGTGTCCACAGGTTTGTCCACCATGATGCTCACCAGCTCATGGGCCCCCTGGAGGTTCCCTCAGCACAGGTGTGAGCTGTTGGAGGTGCTCTGAGGTCAGTGTTCAGCTGTTTTTCCACCTGACACAGGTGGGGCCCCCACAGCCTGACATCACACGGGGCACTGCACGTGGGCTTGATGAAAAAAAATAAGATTTTTTTTGAGGGGGGTGCGTAAGCAGCAGCCTGACTCTGTAACTAGTTAATCAGTATCCCTAATGCACATTCCTGTTAGTCTATAGTCTAGTCCAGGGGTCCTCAAACTACGGCCCGCGGGCCACATGCAAATACAAATATTGTATTTGTTCCCGTTTTGTTTTTTTACTTCAAAATAAGATATGTGCAGCGTGCATAGGAATTTGTTCATAGTTTTTTTTAAACTATAGTCCGGCCCTCCAACGGTCTGAGGGACAGTGAACTGGCCCCCTGTTTAAAAAGTTTGAGGACCCCTGAGATAGAGCGTCAGCCTGAGGATTGAAGGATCCCAGATTTGATTCAGGTCAAGGGCAATTGAGCCCGGGTTGTGGGCTCAATTCCCAGTAAGGGGCTTGCAGGAGGCAGCCAATAAATGATGCTTAACCTAAATATTCATATTTTACAGAGGCCATAGACCATGAACAATACACAACCCTGGAGGGGGTTATCAGCCCTGGTGACAGGCCAGGTCTTTAGGTGTGATCTCACGGCCCCCATCCCAACACATGGGGCTTTTTGCAAAGCCCACAAAAGGTCCGGAAGTTCCATCCATATGCCTGAGTGGCCCTGACCCTGGCCTCTCAGGGAGGGACTGGCACAGGAAATGGGCATGAGGGGATGGCGTGGGGGTGCATTTAAGGCAAAAACTACCAGGGTGGGAAGGAGAGGGCAGAGTGCAGCCACAGGAGATGTCCTGTGTAGGCCTGATGGGGTGAGAATGTGGGCAGTAGAGGACAGAGGGTGAGGATGGGGTGGTTTCTGCAGAGCCTGGAGGGACAGCAGAGGTGGGTGGGGACCATGTCTCCTTTCAGCAGGTTCTCAGGATCCAGGTGGATTCTCTAGAGCAGTTGTTCTCAATCTGTGGGTCGCGACCCCTTTGGGGGTCGAACGACCCTTTCATAGGGGTTGCCTAAGACCATCGGAAAACACATATATAATTACATATTGTTTTTGTGATTAATCACTATGCTTTAATTATGTTCAATTTGTAACAATGAAATTGGGGGTCACCACAACATGAGGAACTGTATTAAAGGGTCGCGGCATTAGGAAGGTTGAGAACCACTGCTCTAGAAGAAGCGGGACAGGTGTTGGGATGTGTCCTCAGACCGGGTTCTGAGATACATGTTGAACAGAGCCCAGCAGGGCTGTGACAGGCCCTGTCATTGGGCCTCCTTCTTGCCTCCATCCCAGGACACCCTGAACCCTAGGTCCGCCTCCCAGGTTCACGGAGCCAGCAGCACACGGGATTGGACCCTAAACCTCCATGTGCAGCCATGTCATTGAGAGGCTAGCAGCTAACTGCCTCAAAGGGCTCCTCACAGGGCAGCGCAAGGGGCTGATCATCTTCACGTGAGGTTTGGGGCCTGGATTCTGCATTCCCCCCTCCAAACTGTGTTGGAGGCTGGCGGACATCGCTCTCAGTGGGGGGACGGGAATCCCTACAATGTTTTCCTTGTCAGCCCAGAGAGCGACCATCAGGGATGTGGTGACAGGAAGAGCACAGATCTGAAAAGAGCGCAGATCTGAAAACGCAGCCACTTCCTACTTTTTTGCCTGCAGAGAATCTAATTAAAGACACAAAGAAGGAAGCAGGAGCTGCCCCAGGGACAACAGGAGGGAAGAAAGCATTGACCCCAATAGGAAGTCTGCACAACCCCTCCTGGGACAGCTTCTGAGCTGGAACCTGGGTTTGCTGATCCTTATCGCCCCCTGGTGTCCTGAGCGCCCCCTGCAGCCCAGCCCTGCTGCCTCCCTCAGGGAGGTTTGTGTCTGGGCTCACACTGACTTCCCCTTACTGTGTGTTTCTCTCACACAGTAATACAGAGCCATGTCCTCGGCTCTCAGGCTGTTCATTTGCAGAAACAGCGTGTTCTTGGTGTTGTCTCTGGAGATGGTGAATCGGCCCTTCACAGAGGCGGCATAGTATGTGGTGCTACTATCACCATTAATGTCTGAGACCCACTCCAGCTTCTTCCTGGAGCCCGGGGGACCCAGCTCATCCAGTGGTCAGTGAAGGTGAATCCAGAGGCTGCACAGGAGAGTTTCCAAGACCCCCCAGGCAGCACCAAGCTTCCTCCCAACTCCACCAGCTGCACCTCACACTGGACACCTGCAAACACAGAGAAACAAGGTGGACTTAGAATCACATGGAAGCAAAAACAGGCACAGGCACAGGTCTCAGTGCTCCCCTCTCCTGAGAATGACCTTGAAAAATGATCAGGAGGAAAATGCAGCTTGGCACCAAGTCCATGGTGGAGCCGCTGGGGTCCTGTCTCAGGCACTTGGGTTCTGGGTGTCTCCCCAGCATGCGGGGCAGGGCCCTCTTTTATGAACAGGAGGAAAGCCCCATTTGCATGGAGTCTGGATATAAGGGTGCAGCTGGGACCCTGGGCTGCATGCCTGACCTTGTCATCCTAGGGGCAACCCCAGATGGGAAAGGACTCAAGGATGCTGGCCACAAGGGGTCCTGTCCTGACTGACTCTCCTCCCTCCTTTCTGAGACTGGTCACACTGACACCATTCCTTTGGAGGCAGCTTCCAGGAATGAGATTCTTCATCCTTGGGGTTTGATGAGGACTTAGGGGAACTGCCCCTGAGGCAGGTGGATGGGGCTCCCTCTTGTTCTCCTTCACCTGTTGTGGGCCATGTTGCCTTTCTGGGGTTTGGGAATAAGAATTTGCATTGGAACAATATTTTTATTTAAGGGTGAAAGATTCTTTTTGATATTTTCTCCAATCAGATCTTACATAAAACTCGAATGTATACACATGATGAGGCAGGAGAGGCTGGGCTGTACACTCTGGCTGCAGCTTTCATTTCAAAACTAAGGTCACTGTCAGAAACCTGCAGCTGCCTTCCTGAAGCCAGACATTTCACTCAGTTCCCTGTCTGTTTGTGTGTAAAGGTCCTTTACACTCTATAATAAAAGCGTAATTATTATACGCTTCCCAGACTCTCAAAGTGGGAGAATTTCCATCATTTAAAAATGGAGCCCTTGCAGGTGGTGGGGGTGCCCTAGAGGGGGTCAACTGCGGGGGGGAATGGGCATATGTAATATTGTCAACAACAAAAAGTTATTAAAAAATAGAGGCCTGGTGCACAAATTTGTGCGCCAGTGGTGTCCCTTGGCCTGGCTTTGGGGATCGAGCTGAAACCAGCTCCCTGACATCCTCTGAGGGGTCCTGGATTGCTAGGGGGCACAGGCCAGGCTGAGGGATCCCATCGGTGCAGGATCAGGGCCAGGGAGAGATGCAGGAGGTCAGCCAGATGGGGAGGGACCACGGGGGGGGGGCTCCAGGGCATGTCCTGCCCATCTCAGTCCTCATTGGCTGGACCCCAACAGCAAGCTAACCTACCGGTGGGAGAATCTGCCCCCTGGTGGTCAGTGCACATTATAGCCACTGGTTGACCAGTCAACTGCCCCCTGTTGGTCACTGCACATCATAGTGATTGGTCGACTGGTCAATTGCCTGCCTCCTGGTGGTCAGTGCATGTCATAAGTGAAGGGGCGAGGGCTGTGTCCTGGCCAATCGGCAGAGCACAGTCCTTTCTCCTCCCCTTACTCCAACCCCCCCTATAAAACCCATCTCTACGCGGGGTTCTGTCTCTCGGCCACTTGGCTTGCCGTTGTGTCGGTGAGTGTGGTGGACGGGGAGCTCAAGCTAGCTTGAAATATAAAGGACTCTTTGCTTTTACATCGGACTGCTGGCTCCCTGTTGGTTTCTTGGGGATCCTGAAATCTGGGCATAACATTTGGGGGCTCGTCCGGGGTTCCCAAGACCATGTAGGGGGGACCCTCACGTAGAGTCTGCTTGGCCGCGGTAAGTGTCTGTGTGTTGTGTATTCTGTTCTGTGTGATATCTCTAAGGGACTTGTCCTGCTGTTGGAGGAATGGCTTCTAGATGGTACTCACCATCAAAACTCGGACTGGCTAAGGGTTCGAATCTGGCCTATCTTTTAAAAAAGGTAGAAGAGAAGCATTCCTAGGCAGTTTTCTACTGCCTCTGTTCAGGGACTTGTTCTTTATCTGTCCTGTGTGAGCTCACTTCTGGAATCTGTGCCTGAGGGGTCTAGGCGGACGCGCC
>NW_005371748.1:351302-351681 GCF_000412655.1 Myotis brandtii
ACGTGTAAAGGGAAGAGGCCAGTTTAAAAACGAGTGCGCATAGTTTTGAGCTGAACTTGACCTTTTGCTGTGTACAGAATAAAAACCCCAAGACTGTTTTGGCCTTAAAAATGGCAGAGATGAACCTAACAAAGAAATGTTCGGATTAAATTTGGAAAAATTGTATTATTATAATAACTAAATGCCTTTGCTTATTGGTACAGCCACCATTTTGGGCTGCAGGCCTTGGCAGCCGCCATGTTGGCCGCATGGTTTGCCGCTCCCCTGGGGGCCGCCATCTTGAACCAGCAAAGGCCCCTCCCTCTGATTTAGTCAGGGGTGGAGCTTTAAGGCAAAGTTTTATGGGGCTGCAAGTGTGCTTGCTTCGAGGATTTATTTT
>NW_005371748.1:353795-355426 GCF_000412655.1 Myotis brandtii
TCACCTAACTCAGCAGATACTGCAGGCAGGCCTGATGGCAGCTGGATGGCGTGGCTTTCTGGCCCTACGGGGCACATTAAGATTCAACCATGAGATTCCAGCAAAGGTAGTCAGTTACCGTTCTTGTTGCATTTATGCAAACATCAGGACAGTAGATAAATTAATATTGATTTGGCTTTTTAATAGCCATGGAGGAATTTTAAAAAGAAAAATCCTATTTCAATAGAAGTTGTTAAAGCTAAAATGGTTTCTTTCCCTTCCACCAGACCATTTGTTAAGATATGCCCAGTACAGGCCTCTAGCAACGGTGGAATAAAAATGCAGTCCGTCTCATGATTGAGCCGGAAGTTCCAAGACAAAGGGGGGAATGAAGGGGCGAGGGCTGTGTCCTCCATCTTACCCTGTGTCCCCATGTGCTCAGAGAGGCACCTTCTTCCCGGAAGCCCAGGCCTCTGCTGGCCACGCCCGGGCGAGACACCGACTTGCGCCTGGCCAATCGGCAGAGCACAGTCCTTTCTCCTCCCCTTACTCCAACCCCCCTTATAAAACCCATCTCTACGCGGGGTTCTGTCTCTCGGCCACTTGGCTTGCCGTTGTGTCGGTGAGTGTGGTGGACGGGGAGCTCAAGCTAGCTTGAAATATAAAGGACTCTTTGCTTTTACATCGGACTGCTGGCTCCCTGTTGGTTTCTTGGGGATCCTGAAATCTGGGCATAACATTAAGCAAGGTTTGAGTAGCCTTAGATATTATTAGCATATTATGCTTTGATTGGTTGAATGGCTGACTGGATGACTGGACACTTAGTATATTACACTTTTATTATAGAGTATAAATCAATAAATTATTTTTAAAAAATGGAGTTGTAGCCCTTGTTAGTTTTTCTCAGTGGATGGAGCGTTGGCCTGGGAACAAAAGGGTCTCAGGTTCAATTCTGGTCAAGGGCACATACCTGGATTGCAGGCTCCTCCCTGGCCCTGACCTGGTCAAGGCATGTGCAGGAGGCAACCCATTGATGTGTTTCTTTCATATCAATGGTTCTCACTTTGCCTCTCTCCCTTCCACTCTCTCTCTGAAATGCAAGGGAAAAAATATCCTTGGGTGAGGATTAAAATAATAAAAAAGGAATGTTTGCTCTTGGAAGCAAAATCCTGGGTAGAAAGTTGAGGCACCAAGTCGCCCTTGGTGGCAGGTGAGCACCTCCCTTCTCAGAGGGGAGTGGCCACCTGTGTCATCCTCTCACAGCCCCAGGCAGATGAGGACAGATGGACACAGGAATCTGGGACTGTGGTCACTTCTTCCTTCTGGGAAGGTGGCCAACAACACTTGGAAAGTGCAATCATGCTGGGGAGAGGGTGTGCCGGAGTCCATTCATTTTCTTCACTAGCTGAGTTTAGACAGAGACCCCCCAAAAGCTAGTAGCCATTGAAAGTCCTAGTAAAGGTCAGGGCTTGAAAGTCCTAGCAAAGGTCAGGGCTGTGCACCACCCATTTAATCTAGGAACCACTCAGTTAATTTAGGTAATAATAGTTGAAGCATCCCCACCTTAGTTCCCTTAATTCCTTAGATACTTATGTAGATCCTTGTTGATTATTGTTAATCAGATACTCCCGGAAATCTATTGATGAGTTAAT
>NW_005371748.1:355542-358575 GCF_000412655.1 Myotis brandtii
CAGCCTGAGCATGGGTGGAAGTCCTTCAGGACTTGCCCGCCTGGTCCTCCAATATTGCAAAATTATCTCGTGTCTTTTTCTCTCATTTGTTGTGCGGCTCCTCTTTCAGGTTCCGAACCCTACTCCACGCAGAACGTGGAGGGAGTGTTACTCGACAAGGGTGGGACATGGGCAGGTCAAACACCACAAAGCCTTACTTCTCTCTTCCTTTTCATTTGTTATTATTATTTTAAAATATATTTTATTTACTTCAGAGAGGAAAGGAGGAGAGATAGAGATAGAAACATCAATAATGAGAGAAAATCCTCCATTGGTAACCTCAGGCTCACCCCCTACTGGGGATCCAGGCAGTAGCCCAGGCATGTGACCTGACCAGGAATCCAACTGTGACCTCTTAGTTCATAGGTTGATGCTCAACCAATGAGCAACACAGGCTGGGCTCTGGGGTTACCTCTTACTTTTTCTTTCTTTCTTCCTTTCTTCCTTTCTTTCTTCCTTTCTTTCTTCCTTTCTTTCTTTCTTTCTTTCTTTCTTTCTTTCTTTCTTTCCTTCTTTCTTTCTTCCTTTCTTCTTTCTTCTTTCTTTCTTTTTCTATTGTTTTTAAAATAAGATTCCTTTATTCAGTTAGTTTTGTCAATTCTCGCCTGGGGATATTTTCCACTTATTCTTAGAGATCATGGAAGGAAGTGGGAGAGACAGAGAGCTGATAGATAGAGTCACAGTGATTAGTTGCTTCTTTCAGGCAGGGATGGAACTTGCATGTGAGGTTTGTGCCCTCGATGGGAATCAAACCCAGGACCCCTTAGTCCACAGGCTGATTCTCTATCCAATGAGCCCCATGGGCTAGGGCCCCTCCCACCATGTATAGTTAACAATGTGGAGACCCCAGCACAGCACGCAGGCAGCCAGGGTCCTGTCAGGTGGACCAACAGACCTGGGGGTTGTCTGTGTTGCTGAGATGAGAAGAACTAGATGGTGAGGCCCCCAGAAGGGCAGCCCCAAGTGCCAGGGTACAGGGGTGCATGGGGAGCTGGGCTGGAACCTCTCTCCAGAGACTTAATGAGGAAGAACTACCCAGACCCCCTCTCCTGCAGGCTGATGCTGGGCCTCCCTGTGGGGGAACCGCCGGAAGCCAGCTGGTCAGAGCCCATGAGGGCTGAGGAAAATACAAACCTAAATTAGGAAAAAGTCCGTTTTCCCAGGTGCCAGGAAGAGAGAAGGACTTCCTCCCTCCCTTCCCTCTAAAATGCTTGTAAGTTTCAATGTCAGTTTAAAACCTCACTGAGCACCTCCCCAGCTTTATACCCCAGCATGTTTTCTGGGGACCTTGGAACCTACTCTGAAGTGTGACCACTAAGGGGCACCCTCTCCCCGCTTCTGTGGGAGGAAGGGGGCAGCCAGACTTCAGGGGCCTCCTGGCTCCCAGATGCAAACCTACTTTCTGTCCTAAAGAGGCAGGATGTCTCATGTTACCTGGGATCAGGTCAATGAGCAAACACATGAGGCCCCTCCAGTCTCCAGGGGATTTAGGGTGAACTCTGGGTGACAAGTGGGGCTGCCAAGTTCCTCCTGAGGCTGCACCTCTGTGAAAAGCTGTGTTTCTGTGGATAGTTTTCCACAGGAACTCAGTTCTCTCCCCTTATCTGCTGCTTTGACAACTGCCCCCCCCTCCCCCCGGCAACACCACTGCAGTTATCTTAAGTCTCCAAATTGATCCATTTCTGTGTTTTGACCCATGATTTTCAAGTCTATTCTTTTGTGTTTTTGTTGTTTTTTTTTCTTTATAGATAACTATGTCACCTGCAAGTAGGGACACTTGTGTTTTCCATTCACATATGAATATCTCTATGCATTTTTCTGGTCTTATTTCACTTGTTAAAAAGTTAAGTACAATGTTGAGTAGAAGTGGTAAGTGTTTCAAATTTGCTGTTGAAATAAATCCAACTGGTCATGATTTGTGTGTGACTTGATAATTATTTTTAAAACTAGTTTTTAAAGATTTAATCCTAAAATGGAAAGAATTAGTATAAAACTTACAGAGAAAAATGCAAATTAACCACTGTTGGTTCAGTCCTCTGATCCCTACTCATAAATTGTCATGTCTCAAGTTTTGTCACTCAAGAGAGTTCCTATATTTTTAGGAAACATTGTAAATTTTCAAAAATTTGATTTAATTGTTCAATTTAAATATGGATAAATATTATATTTTGAGAATTTGATTTTGGCATATAATCTAATTTGTGAATTGTGTACTGTGCTCTTTAAAATCCCCTATGACTAGCTAGCTGGTTTGGCTCTAGATAGAGCATCGGCCTGCGAACTGAAGGGTCCCAGGTTTGAATCTGGTCAAGGGCACATGCCTGGGTGTGGGCTTGATCCCCAGTAGGGGCATACAGGAGGCAGTGGATCAATGATTCTCATCACTGATGTTTCTATCCCTCTTCCTTCTCTCTGAAATCATAAAAATATTGGCTCTGGAGAGAAACCACGATGGGGGCATAGGTAAACACCGGAGATTGCTGCCTCACACAACCACTTCAAAAATACAACTAAAAGATGGAACGGACATCATCCAGAACCACAGGAAGGCTGTCTGAGTGGAAATTTTACAACTAGAAGGAAAGAGAAAAGCATACTGAGACTCAGAGGAGGTGCGGTGCAGAAGTAAAATACAAAGGTGCGGAGGTGCATGCGGAGAGGGTTGGCGGCTGAGGACACTGTTGTCTTTTTCAATCGGGAGGGAGTCTCAGGCGCTGAGCTCCAGTTCCGGGCGAGTCTCTGGGGACCCAGACTCATATGGGACTGTCTGGCATCGGTCAGAACTTGAGGGCAGCTTTCTCTCGGAGGCATTCACAGCGATTGCCAGGACCTCTGAAGGCAGGACTGACTGCAGCCATACTGCTCGCTCCTCCCACCCTGTTGATCCCCTGGGACCCCGCCCCGCCCAAGCTGTGTACAGAGGCTTTTGCATATGAAAGGGCCGGGCCTTTGTAATCTGAAAATTACTTAACAAACTGCAGCTGCCCCAAGGCC